>NC_084982.1:22271304-22388804 GCF_963691925.1 Scomber scombrus | reverse complement strand
CACACACACACACACACACACACACACACACACACACACACACACATATACCTGATGGACCATGTTCTTTCACCATACACACTGAGACACACGGCCTTTTATTGTCTGGATGATGGAGTGGGGGTGGGGGGTGTTTTCCTCCTCTTGCAGCTCTTTTATTGAGGTTAATGCATTGTGACTAACACAGTGCCATTAAGCTTCTCTGTCTCTTGCAATCTCTTTCTGTCTCATTCCCCTTTTATCCATTTTTCTCCCCATCCTCCTTTTTCTTCTTCTGTTTTTCTTCCAACGCTCAGCTCTTTAACAAACAGGGAGACCTCCAGCTAGGCCAGATCATGATCCCTCCTCCACCAGCAATAATAGCTACTAAACAGCAACTTATGAGATGAATTTTGTACTTTTTACACTTATAATGAAGTCATGTTTTGTTCCATACTGAGTACAAGTGTGATCATGTTGAACAGGGATACAAAAGTGGAATCAGCACCACAGCGAGAACATTTCTTTGCCCAGATTTTGTGAGAAAAAATACATGTTGCATCAAATCGTTAATCTATAATAAACACTTTTGTCCCTTTCTCTCTCTGTCCCTGACTTTGACTTTGCTTTCCCTCCTTCCCTCTTCTACTCTGTCTCTGCCACGCTCAGGTCTCCAGAGGGAGTGGACGGCCTACCTCCAGCTCTGCCCCCCAAGCAGCTGAGCAGGAAAACCTTGAGCCAGATCATCCAGGCCCACTCTCAGCAGAGCCTCCTGGACAACCACCTCAACGAGATGTACGACGTTCCCGTCAACGCTGACAAGACCACGGTCAGTGAGGCCGCACAAACACTCGTGTGTCATGAGATTACAATTATGGAAATTTAGTACAGCAAGCAATCTCAAACATTTTCCTTGTAGTGTTCTTCCATTTCCTTGAAAAATCTTGTTTTGCACAAATTCAAAACCATGTTCTCAGGATGTTTGTATACTGGAGCTCATTGTGAGGCTCTGAAGAATTTCTCCCATGCCTGTTTTTTTTTTCAGCGCACAAACATCCTCGGAAACAAAAATAAATAACCTGAAGTGCCTTCAATGACAGCTACTCTCTCACTACTAAAGATGTTCTTTTATTCATCAAAAGCATTTTCTCTTTTTTTTCTTAGTACACTTAAGCTTCTTTTTTTCTCGAAATATATATAATCACACTAAAAAGAAACTCACCCGAATCAGCAACGGTGTGATTTGTAAATACTTGATTGATTTGAGCTGTTACCATAGCAATCATTTATTAAGAATCTTCTTTAAGATGTTTCTGTCAATGCTTAACTAAGAAAAAAAATCACTATATCTCAAACCTGTATTAATTAATCAATATGACTCAATACACTTGGTGTTATATAACAAGATTTCCTAATAATGATGAAATTGCAGAGTATGAACACCAAATTCATCAATTTTAAGGAAGCTTTTAGCCTCTTTTAGCTCATTATTTTGATTTTTAAAGTCAGGGCATTTACTGTATGTTTGAGTTTTAGCAGCTTCCATCATTCATCAGTTATTTCCAACACACAATCTGTTAAACCAACTGTACACTTCCTGTCCAGCACTGAACAATAGACAAAGTGAGTGCATGCTGGTGAACATAATGGACCATTTGATGAGGTCAAAGGAAGGAAGTATTGGCTCTACATTCATCAGGTGGCCAAACGTGAATCTAAATTAATACTAATGATGTCCTGTGTCTGCTGGTTGTGAAAACAATTTAGTGTGGTTAATGCACATTTTCCAGCTTGTTTTGATAGCATTCAAAAATCAACTACTTAAGATTTAAATCTCAGTTGTACATTGTAGATATTTGTAGATGTTTCCCTCATCACTGATAGAACAGCAAACACAAACTTTATGGGTGTAACATTGACCCGTATAATGTTCCTGTTCCAGAGGAGGATTATATGGAAGGAAACAGGATGTTGATTTGATGCATGTGTTCAACTTTGCTCTTCCAGCTAAACGGAGTTGTCCCACATGATAATCTGGTCCTGATCAAGATGAGACCTGATGAACACGGACGCTTCGGCTTCAATGTCAAGGTAAGAGGGATATTAGTCTGTTCACTGCACTACTATCTTATTTGGTTCGTTGGCTCATCTTTCCATCTAACTTTTCTTTGTTTTAAGCGAGTAGTCAAAACCTTTCATAACCTTTTGAAAAATGAAATGTGTAAAATACTTTCTGCTGTTAACTGATCTTGCCTGTTCACATCTTCTGTGTGTGTGCGTTTTTGTGTTTTTAGGGTGGAGCTGACCAGAAGATGCCCATCATCGTGTCCAGAGTGGCTCCGGGAACGTCCGTAAGTCAACAACCACCTCATACACTCAATAGATGATTACTACAGTATATTTTCAGGCACTCGTGCCAATATCCACAATTTTTAGTATTTTCATATCTGAAGACATTTTCTCTCACACCATTCTCATCATGTCAGCATTTCTCTTTCTCTCTCTCTCTCTCTCTCTCTCTCTCTCTCTCTCTCTCTCTCTCTCTCTCTCTCTCTCTCTCTCTCTCTCTCTCTCTCTCTCTCTCTCTCTCTCTCTCTCTCTCTCTCTCCTCCTCTTCAGGCTGACCTGTGTGTTCCTCGCCTTAACGAGGGCGATCAGGTTGTCTTAATTAACGGGCGGGACATCTCTGACCACACCCATGATCAGGTGGTCATGTTCATCAAAGCCAGCTGTGAGAGCCACTCTGGGGAGCTCATACTATTGGTCAGACCGAACGGTGAGTTGTGATTATTATGTGAATGTGACTAACTCTAATTTTATCTCGGATTCAAAGAATGGACATAATAACTGGACAGTCTTCCAGTGTAATGCAACACAACGCTACACAGCTGGAGTTTTCTAGTCATAAGGGGGTCATATTCATTCCTTCGTTTATCGGACAGCGTTCGACTCTTACACTCCTGTACATTTCAGCTTCGACTCACTTAGGACACTATCAAGGGTGTGAGGAACTGCAGAGAGAAGTTTAATCCGTTTACAAGTTAACCAGCTATTTCTAAATCCTTAACCAGGTTTCCTTACTAAGTGTATAAGCTTCCTTGTAATTTCCTAACTAATTAGAACTGCCTTGTTCCACACCAGTGATTTACTAAATTGGGTTAATCAGGAATGTCTTAGCTCGTACTGTAAAGACCTTCGTAATGAGCAGATCTTTTGCCTAGAGACATCTGCAATGTCTTCCAATCAAAAGCGATTAATGATGCAAACAGGAAGTCGCTTCAGCATCACAAGCTGTAACAATGATAACACGATTAAGAGTTCAAACAGGACAAAGTGACATATTAAAGTCACCTTACAATGTTAGATGTAGGTACGACTTTGTTTTATTTGTATATACATATGTAATTATTTGTTATTTGAGGAGTTTCATTTCATGTTGTTTCTCAGCTTATAGTTTGCTCTGTTGTCATGGAGATACTATATTTTAAATGCCATCATGTGACCCAAGTATTGAACTTTTTTAAGCTGCATTGCTTGATTATTCTTGCACCTGGTAGTTACTGGGTGTGAATATTACTGTATTACTGAATAATAATCTAATATACTATTACTGAATATTTCCTGTAGTAGCACCAAATCTTCACTCAGTAAACACTTCCATTATGTCGGCTAAATTTTGAACACAGCAAACAGCAGCTGGGGCATGCAACTCTAAAAGATTAACAGCCAAACATCTGCTAACCAGCTCTGATTCTACTTCTGGTATTTTCCTGACTGCTCAATCTCACTTTTGTTCAGAATTGCAAATGAGATCCACGAGTTGTACGATTTTTTTGCTTTCTGTACATCTCAGCTATATGTAATGGCTGTGTAGAAAATGTGAGGCAAAGCATTTCCTTTAATCAGCATCGGGGAGGCGGAGATCGGAGCTTTTTTAAAAGATGATGAAACATTGCAATTCTTGACATTTTAACTGGGTCAGAAAGGGATTTATGCATTATATCCTGTCTTACATCAAAGCACATATAAGATTGCATCAATGTATCGAATGCCTGTCAGTTCACATTTTGTTTTGGCTGTATTTTTCTAATTCTGGCGTTTAAATATTTGCATCCCCTTGGTGAAAAACATTTCTTACGGTCCGGTGCATCAGTAAATATTTCTCTATCTTTGGTGCTTAAATAAATCCATCCCTCGAGGCCTCAGCCTACATAAACAGCCACGTCTATAATAACTGTGACACTTTTCTTTCTTCTCCGGTCCAGCCATCTATGATGTGGTGGAGGAGAAGGCGGACTCAGAACCAGATTTTCAGTATATCCCAGAGAAGTCCCCTCAGGACCCCACCCAGCTAGACCAGCATGCTTTGAGGGACTCTATGGTTACCCTGAAAGAAGGCCTGATCAGTGGAGCCATACTGGCACAGTTTGATGTGAGGAAAAACACTTTTCATGAGTGGATACACAAACACACACACACACACAAAAAACACTTGTTGAATTGCAGGAGATGTTTTTATCGGAAGATTTTTTTTTTTTTACACACATTTCTTTCCTCCTCTGCATTCCAATAACTTCCTGTCTTTTATCATCATCACTTAACAGCTTCCTGTTTAAACTCTGTACAGTGCTATTAGTGAAGAGGAATGTTAAATAAAAACAAACACACACATAAAAGCAGGTCGCTGAATGCAAGAGCTCATGCACTCAAAAACACTTAGAAGTATTTTGACATATTTTCACACATATATTTACAAAGCGGACAAAGAAATGATCGGTAATATACATTTTAATGTGTGTTTTCTCTTTTCTTACAGCAACTGTACAGGAAGAGGCCGGGGATGACCATGCTGTGTGCCAAATTACCTCAGAACGTTTCCAAAAATCGCTACAGAGACATCTCTCCTTGTACGTCATTGCTAAACAACAGATTACACAGCTCTTTACTTCTGTTGGCTTTTGTTTGTTTAAATATGTTTTACCACATCTTTTTACATCCATTTGCTTCTTGATCTGTTGTTCCTTTAGTCAATTGAGCTTCTTCTCTTATTATTGCTCTCTTTCTTCTCTCTCTCTCTCTCTCTCTCTCTCTCTCTCTCTCTCTCTCCATGTCATCATCCTCTATCTATAATCTAACGCTCCTTCCCCTCTTTTCTTTCTCTGCAGATGATGCCACCCGGGTCATTCTGAAAAGCACAGATGACTACATCAATGCAAACTACATCAATGTGAGTCGGTTCCCCTCGTATTTTGTCTTTCATGTTTCTGTCAGTGTCTTTTTTGCCTTTTGCGCTCGTTTGAGGCACGGTGGGTGGTCTGTTTTGCCAACCATCAAAACGCATATCTAAACACGCCGGTGACGTTCTGTACGACCACCAAAGTTTACGAGTGAGCGAAAACATTGCAAGTTAATTTTTTGCATGTTTTTTGAGTCATCCAGACATTAACAGCTGTCTGCAGATGTTTTAGGTAAAGTGCTACTCTTATTTCCTTAGAGAACATTTATGTTTGTTAATTTACGCCATTTTCAGACATTACTGGATTCATATATGTTAAAGTTTTGGCTTTAAGTTTCTTACATTTCATAGGTTTACTAATTCTCAAACATAATATATGTTACAAAGGATAATGATATTTTGTTGATTTTCTTCCATGCTGCATCAGTGAGAGACTTTTACAGTGTATTTTGCATTTGAATGATTGTTTGTATGTCCATAGTGTAAATAATGACTATTTGTAGGGTGAAGGACACTCGCTGCACTTCTCACTCCTCTAATCAACCCTCTACAGTCACTATTAGTTTTCTCATCCATCTCATCATTTGTTAGATAGAAAACACTCTCTCACACATACTTACTCCTATTTGCTTTTCTATGTAGTGTTAGTGTTTGGATATTTATATTTGAAGCAGTTGGCATTGAGGAAAGTTTAATATTTACAGAAACTGAAGGTCTGATGATTATAGTTGTTGTCTGAGGTGTTTTTGCCTGTCTTGCGCCACCGTAAGGCGAAAAAGAAAAAATCAATAAAGACACATTTTTAGTGGCTGATCTGACATGAAAAGAACTGCCTCAACAACTTAAAATTAGATGACTTTATTTGATTTGTGAACAAGAAGTTATACTTAAATTGGACATTTTTATCCCTGCTTCTAAGAAGTTGGAGCAAGATACTTATTTACTTTATGTGTGTGACTTTGTGCAGCAGTGAACTTGAGATCATGTGTCAGTTTGTTACTGGCCTGACCTTGTAAGTGTAAGCCTATTCAAACAGGATAAGCTTCAAAGAGTATTGCCAACACGTTTAAGTAATAAAGAACACATCGTAAGGAGGCCTAATTAATTCTTTGGATCTGCACCTTTTTTAGAAAGAGCTGAAAACATTTAGTTCTGCACCGCTGAAAACACAAAAATCACATTGTTTCAGTTGAAAATAATGAGAAAAAGATTCCTTGCAACCAAATACTTCTGAATCTCAATCTGTCTGTTTTTCTCTCTCTATAGATGGAGATTCCAGCCTCCAGTCTGATAAACCGCTACATAGCATGCCAGGGCCCCCTGCCGAACACCTGCCCCGACTTCTGGCAAATGACCTGGGAGCAGGGCTCGTCTATGGTGGTCATGTTGACGACACAGGTCGAGAGGGGGCGGGTACGTAGAAGTATTCCTCATGGACCAGGGCAGGAAACAACATATGGACTGCAGCATGTGCACAAAAAAAAAAAAAAAAAAAAAAAAAAAGGTTGTCAGCGTCAGTGAATCCATGCGTAGTGTTACGGAACACCTCTGAGTTTAGTTTTGTTGGCAAAACACAGATTTACCATCAGTAGAGATTCCAGATGGTCCACTGTCAAAACATTCTGAAATGATTGAAATATCTCAGGAAAGGAGGTTTTACTGCAAAATGAATTATTAATTTGAACATTATATATTAAATACATGAAGAAAGTAAGTCGGTTACTGTGAAAAAGATGCAATTTTAGATGTCTTGATCTTCAGACTAGGTGTGAATTTGAAGATCTTGAGAAACCTAAAACTGAAATTATGCAATAGAAAACAGTGAAACAGTGTGACAGAAAATATTACAATAATCACCTCTAATATACTATAGGATTTTCTTATTATGCAAGTCATGACTCCAGATGGACTGACTAGTAAGAAAATGGAGTAAAAGTGAAGTCTGAAGCCGTCCTTCTCTGTTAAAGATAACAGGAAAGACTAAGGGATTGACCTCTGACCTCTGAGCAGAGAATAACAGTAATAACCTGTTTGGTAAATAATATTTTATCTGTGTTGTTGTTTTTTTCTTTTTAGGTGAAGTGTCACCAGTACTGGCCCAACCCGGACAGCAGCGCCATCTACGGAGACTTTACCGTAACGTGCCACAACGAAGAGGGCAACTCTGCCTTCCTGGTCCGGGAAATGACTCTCGTGCACACACAGGTAACCGTTGAGGGGCTGTTGCACACCCAAAAAGAGAGGAGTAAGAAAAGGGAAGGAAGGGAGTACTAGGACAAAAAAAGAGAGAGGAGGTGAAGCCAGAGAAGGTTAGAGAGGAGGGCAGAGGAGGAAAAACACAGAGAAAAGACAGGGACCAGCGTCTCAGGAAGGATGAGCCGCTGAGGACCCCGAGGAGGTGTGTTGCCATAGTGACCAGTGTGGGCTGTTCTTTTTCTGGCTCCCGCTGCTGCATGCGGGCCACGTATTGGGATCTGGTTACCATGACAACCAGACCACCCCAGTCAGTCACATTGCTGAAAAAAGAGAGCGAGAAACAGAGAGCGAGAGAGAGGGAAGAGAGCAAACAGAGAGAGTGGGACGATGGAAAAACAGAGCTGGAGAGGAACAAGTTAGTTTGATAGTTACAGTCTTACTTCAACATGTCACAGTGAACATTTTGCATCCCTTTTGAGCTTCTGTTGATGCAAAATGGTGTGGGTAAATGTATCTACGTGTCTTAAGTCTTTGCTGTAATGTTGTTGTTTTTTGGGGGGTTTTATTGCCAGTATTGTTGTTTTTTTGAAAGCACTATTAACGTATTAACTTTTAATGGAGGATCGGATTCCCCGCTGTCTGTGTTTTCCTGATGACTTCCCTGTGTGTTGCCCGTGTATCATGACCTTTTAAAATATATGGCTGTAGGAGGCAATTAGCATTCTCCTCTGCCTGTGATTGTTGCCATGGAGATAGATGTGTTACCATGGCGATGCAGCGAGGTTATATTGAAGAGCCTCCTGAGTTGCACATGAAACAGCGGTCAGCAAGTGTTATCTGCTGTACGACCTGTGTGTGTGTGTGTGTGTATAAAGTAGTCATCATTTTATTCCTGTGGGGTTTCCGATTTGTCTGTTCTTCTTTCCTTTTTAAATGAAACGGGAAGTTTGAATTATCTTCACCGATAAAGAGAATCATCTTAAATAAGACCTTTTTATCATTACGCTATAGAAAATAAGTCATCTATTGCAACTAACAATTAATTTTTTTATTTTGTCCATTAATAAAATTAGTTGTTTTAACTATAAAGTGTCAGAAAATGGTGAAAAATCTTGATGACTGTTTCTTCTTCTGTCTTCTTTTATCCCGACCAACAGTCAAAAATCCAAAGAAAACCTCCTTTACTATCATTAAAGGCTTTATAAACCAGAAAATATTGATGCATATTATATAATATTCATTTGTAAGACTGAAACCAGGGAATTTTGGCATTTTTAATCTGAAAAACTGACTAAAAACGATTGACTATCAAAATAGTTACAGTTAATTTTCTGTTGCAGTATCTGGTGCTTCTTAAAATGGGAAATAGCACTGCAGGTCATGAAATGGTCGAAAAGGGATCGAAAAAAAGAATAAAACCACTGTTTATTATCCACCCCACTCATAACATGTTTAAAGGTCATAATTACACAAACAGGGTTGCATGCAATCCTCTCCCTGTAGGACACGCAGTTCCACCACACGTGCTCAGAGGTCGCCCACATGAAATAAAATATCTGTTTTGTGCTCCGAGTATGAGTGATATCAGGGAATAATTAATTCCATAGTTATGTTGTTTCCAAGGCCTCAAATATTAAAGGAACCTTTCTGAAAGTGGTCCAATGCTAAATGTGTTTTCTTCTGTTTTCTGTGTGTGTGTGTGTGTGTGTGTGTGTGTGTGTGTGTGTGTGTGTGTGTGTGTGTGTGTGTGTGTGTGTGTGTGTGTGTGTGTGTGTGTGTGTGTGTGTGTGTGTGTGTGTGTGTGCTCGTTCAGAGCGAGGAGGAGAGAGAGCTCACGCAGATCCAGTACTTGGCATGGCCAGATCACGGCGTTCCCGATGACTCCACTGATTTCCTGGACTTTGTGGCTCTGGTTCGGACCAAACGGGCTGGGCAGGACCAGCCGATGGTGGTTCACTGCAGGTACGGCTGTCGTTACACAACACCTGATTACCTGAAACAGTTTCCCTCCTTCCTCTTTTCGCCTCACACTTCAAAAGTTTGCACTTGTTTTGTAACTTAACATCCATTTCTTCCCTCCTGACACTTTTTTTCCCAGCGCGGGAATTGGTCGGACAGGGGTTCTGATCACCATGGAGACGGCTTTGTGTCTAATGGAGTGCGGTCAGCCAGTGTATCCTCTAGATATCGTCAGGACCATGAGAGACCAGCGGGCTATGATGATACAGACACCTGTACGTAGACGCATCCATTCATCTGTCCAGCTTCTTCCAACCATCTTTAAACCATCAGCTAAAATCTCTCTCTCTCTCTCTCTTTCTCTTTCTCTCTCTCTCTCTCTCTCTCTCTCTCTCTCTCTCTCTCTCTCTCTCTCTCTCTCTCTCTCTCTCTCTCTCTCTCTCTCTCTCTGTCTCTCTATCAGAGTCAGTACCGCTTTGTATGTGAGGCCATCCTGAAAGTCTATGAAGAGGGTCTGGTCAAACCACTCAAGATCGCCATCTACCAGCAGAGAGAAAAGGTGGATGAGGAGCGGGAGGAGGAGAAGAAGGAACACCAGAAAGCTGGAGAAGAAAGAGAAGAGGCAGCGGCGACGACAGAGGATGGGGAGGCGGCCGTCACCGTGGAGTTGCTAGAAGGAGATTTGGATGAAGAGGACGATGACGACGAGGAGGTGGAGGTGCTAGATGTGGGAGAAGTGACAGAAGAGGGGGAGGAGGAGGAGGAGGAAGAGGAGGTGGAGGAGCCGAGCGTCGCTAGCGCCACCAGCGTGACAAGCGAAACCAGCGCGAACCCTGAACCCGATCCTGCTAACCCGTGATGTTTGACCCTCTGGGGGGTCATCAGGGGTTACCAGGAACAGGAGGCCAGGTGGCCGGAGGAGAGAACAAAAGCACTGTTGCACTTTATGCTGACAAAAATGGAAAAAAAACTAAAAGACAAACATACGTGAAAATCAAGGACAAACTAGAATTTAAAAAAAGAAATCCAGCTGTGTTGACTAGGTACCATTAGAGGATATTGTATGTTCAGGGTAAACGAAAAAAAACGTATACAAAGAATGAAAAGATAAAAGTATGAGAGAATAAAACGTGGATGGGGAATTGCTGTAGTGCCATAAGTACGAAGGGGAAGGGCTCCCCTCATGGATGAAAAGCTCCCCCCTCACACCCCCTCTTTTTTTCTCCCCCCTCCCTAAAGGGTCGCCCTGTCCCCTTCTGAGCGAGTCTGCCAGACAGACCTGCCTTTTTTTAGTGTCCTTTTAGCTGATAAAGAGATATACCTTATCTTTTGTTCCTCAGAAAGAGTATTTATTGTGTTTTAGTTTGTGTCGAAACCCTGTCCACTGAACAAAACAAAAAAAAGTTGTATGTTTGTTTGTATGAGTCTAGAGCTTCATGCTTTCCTGATTAAATTTTAGGTAGTAAAGTAGTGTGATTCCTCTTCTTCTAACTACTTCTTTATTTCTTTTGCTTTTTTGTGGAGAGAAAAAAACAAACAGTGATTTTAATTTATTGTACTTGATTTTTTTTGATTTTTTTTTTTATCTTTCTCAGCTTTCTTGTCTAAGTTTCTGACAGCACAGACTGACAGATGGACAACCCGAAAGCACTTTGTGTCTCACCTCTTTGTTCAATGCTGTGGCAAGTTGGATACATTATCCCGCTTTGTGCTGTGTTTTTTTGAGCTTACAGACACACATGCTCTGAAGTGGCCATCGTTTGGCGTGTTAGAAGAACATAACTGGTTTACAATCCTCAGGGCCTGTGTCCACTGGGCGCACCTCTCTTTCACTTTTTGTGCTAGTCATAGCAGCTCAAATCTCCCGTTGAAAGACATAAAGTTTGAGAAATGTAACTTCCAGCATTGATAGATTATTTGAAATAAGCTCACACGTTGCTTGACAGCACATCGTTTCAACACAAGCAAACAAAGACATCATCATGAAGAGAGGCCCCGGTAGACACACGACCTCACTGAGTTACAATCTAAGCTATTTGGCAGCCGTCACGGTTGATGAAGCTAAGAAAACGAGGCTGAGGTCAGTTCCCTCCTCTCTTCAAATTCATATGCAGTCAGTTCAGTGTTTTTTTAAAATCCAACCTGCAGTTTATTTGCAAACGACAGAGCGGGCAAGAAAGCGTCCTCAGGTTTTTTGAAGCATCCTCCCCCTGCTGACAGCAAACAGCCGTTACTTCCCTCTGAACCACCAGATATTTCTTCCATGCTTTGCACAGGTCATAAAGTGATTGAAATCTGCTAAAAGCTTCATGCAATCACCCCCCACCCCCACCGAGTTTTCGTAGAAATTTTGCTTGCGGAATTGACAGTGAACTGATCTCAACCTTTTTTGTGCGAATGGTAAAAACAGAACTTTAAATGTCCCCCCCCCCCCCCCCCCCCCCCCCCCCCCCCGACAATTGAGTCCTGTTAAACTGGAGCAAACTTACGTCCCCATTTATTGCAGTTGAGATTGTTGGACTTTTACCATCACCTGTTTGTGCAAGCAATCATGTGACCCAGCATTTAACTTTGTTAGACTAATTTGTGTTTCAAAGGTAATTTCCCCTTAAAATACTGGTTTCAGTGGGGTTCAGAGGTCACTGGAGCAGAGCTTTGAAACAACTTTTGCTGTTTAAATTTTTTCCCATGTTGTCTGATCAACTTACAGTTCAAATACTTAGCAGCCCAAACTGAACATTCAACCAATATATATATTTTTTGTTTTTTATTTGACCTTTTCCAATGGTACTTCGTCTTTTTTTTTTTTTTTTTTTAAAGGCACATGTTGTTTTTTTAAGCCAAGTTAATGATGATGTTATGGGGGGTAATGTTATGGGTGATTTAAATGACTAAATGATAAAAATGATGATGATTTTCCTGACATGTATTTTTTTGAATTCACAAAACCCAGCATCAGGTTGCTTGTTGTCTTCTTTTCTTTGTCCGAGTACAGGCTAGGTTTGTCTTTGTACTTTTCAAAAAAGCAGTAATGAGCGAGTGGAGTGTAGCCTCTTCAAAATTTGAGATATTTTTCTTATTGGTTGCTTCAGTACTTGCTGTCATTGGCTCCTTCAGTGGATTCTGCTGGATAAACCTACTGCTGTTTGTGTGTGTGTGAGAAAGAAATAGAGTGTGTGTGTGTGTGCATTCAGATTTCTGTCTTTATCTCTCTCTCTCTTTGTACCTCTCCTTCCGCCGCCATTTCTAATTTTTTTTTTTTTTAGCTGTCTGGTCTAAGCCTGCTTGTCCGTTAACTGGAATGAAAGGTTGTGACATAGAGCCACAAACCTAATCTAATCTGATCTCAAGTTTTGTCTAAAGAAATGCGGACAGAGCGTTCTTGTAGAGATTTTTTATTTTAGACTGTCCTAAAAAACAGGCTGAATCTTTGCCTGCGAAACAACAATTCAAACCATACCTCCCTTTTTTTTTTGTTAAAACAGCTGAATCATACTGTACTTGGGCCACATGGAGAGGTGGGATCAAGAAGAGCCTAGAAACTGCTTTCCTCTTCACTCTTTTTTTATAATTTTTTATTTTTTTAAATCTCCTATGTATTGCGGTCCTCCCGCAAAGTCTGCTTAACTCCTTCTCTCAGGCAACATCAGTCATTTCAGCAGAGCCCACGCAACATCCACTGTCCATTCTTCCCATTGTTCCTCCCCAGATGCCTCCTTTATATCATTATACAGCGGAGGAAATAAGTATTCAACATGTCAACATTTCTCTCAGTAAACATATTTCCATTAAGACCAGACATTGGTGTTAACTCAATAAGGCGATACCGCTAAATAAATGGCTAAATGTAGTTATGTGCATTAAATTGGAATGACACGGAAAGAAGAGTATTGAACACGCTAACTGAAATGTATTTAATGCTTGACAGAGAAGCCTTTGTTTTGCGATGACAGCTTCAAGATGCTTCCTGTATGAAGAAACTAATCTCTTACAGTGTCCAGGGGGGATTTTGGCCCATTCGTCTTCGGATGTTGGAGAGTCCAGGGGGGGGGCCCACTGGTGAATCTTTATCTTCAGTTCCTTCCACAAATGTTCTGTTAGGTTCAAATCGGGTGACTGACCCGGTCCTCTGGAAACAGTTGAGTCTCCTTAGCAGTATGTTTTGGACCGTTGTCCTGTTGAAGGGTCGACCAGTGTCTCATCTTCATTGTCCAGCTGCATTGCAAGAATATCCCAATACATGGCTGTATTCATTTTCCACTTAATGAGAAGAGGAACAGCCCCAAAATGTAATGCTTCCACCTCTAGACTTGCTGTAGTTTTGGGACTTTTAGGGTCATGTGGAGGCATTTCTCCTCCACACATGGCGTATAGTGTTATTGCCAAAAACGTCAAACCTCACCACATTTTTCCAGTAATCTATTTGGCTTCTCGAAACATTGTGTGGCAAACATGACGAGCTTCAACATGTCATGGAGCGGAGTGCGTTCCCTTTTGTTTCCTGTGTGACAATTGTCTTTTTGGAGCTATCTAGTGGTCCTTGGATCATCTGCTACTCTTCTGACTTATCTTCTTACTGCCTGGTCAGCAGTCTAGCGAGGAGCTGCTGTTGTGTGACGGTTAGGAGTGATGTATCTTCCACTTCCAGATAATAGTCCCCTTCGGTGCTTATGGGAAACATTTAGGAGTTGAGAAATCAAGTCGGTAACCTGTGCCATTCCCTGTGTTGCTCAACAATCTTGTTGCGAAAATCTTAGGAGAGCTCTTTTCCTCCTACCCATCCTGACACGGTTCTTGTGTAACATCTTAGTAAGAGATGTTGTATTCATAGATGACTAACACTTTTTTTTAAAAGACTGGAAGTGCTAGTAGCCACATGCACTAACTGAGCTGGGTCTAATTGGCACAGGTAACGGGACTAAATATAGAGGAATCACCTTGTTTGGTGCTTTTTGTCACTGCATGTTCTTTACTTTTTACCTGTGTCGTTCCAATTTCATGCACATAACTTATTGATTGCAATGTTGTAATTTCTTAAGCTGTGTTGCCTTAAAGAGTTAATACTAATACCTGCACTGGAAATATGTTAAATGATAAAAATGTTGATGTGTTGCATACTCCACCCCCCCCCCCCTCCTCTCTCTCTCTGTCCATGGATCCCACTCTCTCTCTGCATGGCCTCCAGGCAAATGACAGTAGCAAAGTATCAAACAAGGAGGACAAACTGAGGCTAGACAGTTGAATGACTTACCGAATAATTGGTTTATTGACAGTTACAAATACATTGTAGCCCCCCTACGTGTACTGTATGAGCTTGTAATCAAAAAAAGAAACAGAAACCATTCAACACCCAGTGGCTTCTTCTCCAGCTATTTTTATATTCAACAGCGGGGGCCAACTAAATCAAATTACCATTAAATTTAAATTAATTAACGCTGAAGGCCTCCTGATAGCAGCATCAATGATAAGTTAAAGAAAAGAACGAAAAAAACCTTGACGATTTCTAACGAGAAAATGAAACATTGGCCCTGCAGAGAAAAGTTAATAATTAATCAATCAGGGCTGCCGGAGTTTCCATCTGCACAAAAATGTCCAGCAACGAGCTGTCTATGTTCAAAGTGTTTTGTCGATGACACATAATTGGTGCGTTTTAGGGTACTGATCAAAGGTAGTGTGGAGGGGACCAGAGATAGGGAGGGCTCGGGGTTTAGTCGAGAGTCGAGTTGTATTTTTGTGCAAAGATGAAAACAGTTGTAGTCGAGAAAGGACAGCACTTTGTAGAAGGCTGAGTGGCAGATAGTGCTACTGAAAAAAATAAAAGAAGAAGTTGGAGACATTGTTAAAAATGAGTTGTTCTTTTTTTTCATTTTAATTTATCTTTTTTTTTTCATTTTGTTTTAAAAATAAAGACACCTGTAGGGAACAAGAAAAAGAAAAGAACTCCTAACTACACAGTGCCACTTGTTAATTTTGTGTAAATAATACTAGACCATGTAAATACAATGTTGTATATGAAAAAAAAATCTTTAAAATAAAAGGGAAAATCATTTGTGAGCAGAAATATTTTTTGCTTTTATTTTTTATTTTATGTTTTTCCTTATGAATGATTTCAAATGTGACACATATGGTGTGTATTTCAAGACTGCTATTTCAAAAAAAAAGTTGTTTTTATTTGAAACGTTCTCTATAACAGCGAGTGTATATATAATGAAACACAAAATAATAAGAAATGTTTTTCCTTATATACCCTTGGTTAACTCCTACCTGTGTCATAAAAAAAAAGATTTCTGTTCTCAGTTGCTTGTTTCTTTCTGGTATCATGGTTTTACAGTGCTTTGGACATGTCTATAAGCTTGATTGTGAACAATTAAAGCTTGTCTGTCAAAGCATGGAGACGTGGCTTCAGATCACCTTGCTTTTCCACACTGTAAAAGTGAGGTTGGGCAATGTTAGAATAGCTAGCTAATTTTTGTTAAATTAGTTAGATTTAATGAAGTGAAGCAAGTTGTCACAATGCATTAACAAACTGCAGAAAATAACAAAAATGTTATTTATACTATAGCAGCTGTCTAAAAGGAAAGAATACGTGTTGAGATAGATTGTGAAAAAAGGGTTTTCTAGGAAAATGAACTACTAGAGAGACAACTTCCTGCTCTCTTGCAATAAGCCAACCTTAAAGATTTATGATAATGTCACACAGTGTGATAGATAAGGTACTTTGGATCTACTATCTCTTTTTATAATAGTATTTTAAGCCAGAGATTTTTAGATATTTATAGATAAAGAGTACTCGCAGAGGCCACAGTGGTAGCTATTACTGTGCATTAAAGCCCCCAAAGCAGATAAAAGATGCATGCGTGTACTTTCTGTAGGGAGGATGACGGGCACACACGGCTGTAAATGCAAACCCACAAAATAAATATAATACATTTTAAATGTATCTATAGACAGTCTAAATACTGTACTTTTCATAACTTCTTACAGCACAGTTGAGTTGTATGTTACTATATGGTAGGCTTATTTCATTAGGATGATATTACTAATACAGAGCGCATTTTGTAAGCAGTTAAACCATTTAAAAGAGAAAATGGCCAAACATGCATATATTATAGTATATTCAGTATACATTCTAGTTTATGTCCTTAAGATACTGTAAAGATTCAGATTTGGGAAGTTTATTGATGGCAAAGCTTCCGATTTAAAATAAGCCATGACGGGTCAGGCAATGTGCATGTTCAGTATCCTGCAATAGAGACACTTAAAACAATTCAAAAATACTTATTTTTTACTTACAATGGGGGCAGGAACTTTAAAACACTGCTTCTGTACACACTTTGCTACTCTACTGCACTAAATGCTTAATGACCCCTGAGTCCTAAATGCACCACATATCTTAACAGCTTCTTCTAGTTATCTTTGGGCACATTTATACTGTGTTCATAGCCTACTGTGTATACTATTATTTATTTTTTTTAATTCCCGGAGTGTCCAGAAGAGGGCGGCTTTGTCAAATGAAAGTGGGGCAGACTTATGAATGATTTTCTTGAAATCCAGAAAATGAATGTGAAAGCCAATTTTTCTACAAGTGGATGTTAGAAACAGCATCAACTAAAACTATTTTATGAATGTATTGCTATTTAAATATTTGACTGTATAATAATAGTAGTATAGCAGAGTTTGGTTTTCTCTTGCCTTATTTTAACACATTACACAATATAACTAAAAACCTTGAATGCAAACTATCACATGTAAGTGGAAGTAAGTAAGTGGGGTTTTTTTTATATGTTTTTAGGTGAGAATATATTAATATATTAATTAAACTACACCACTTTGAGGAGCGTTTTGTCGCTTTAAAAATGCTAATGAAGTTTTTGTTAGGGATTTATCCTGACGTCACATCCTGAGGAGAGCTTTGCCTCCTACTTTTTTGTTGGGACCTGGGAGAGAAAAATTATCCCCGCAGCGGAGGAAAAAAAAACCACCACAAGGGAAAAAGAAGGAACAAATTCAACAAAATGGAAATGTACAAGGTTGCTGTTTAGTCGCCTGCAATGCAAGCCGACGTGCTTTCGTGGTGAATTCCCCCCTTCCTTTTTATTCTCTGTAAGTATCCTTTCATCCTCCTCCTTTTAGGATCCACAAGTGGCTGTTGTTGCACGGCAGCAAGTGTTTGTGTCGGATCGAAGCTTGTATTTAGAGCGAGAGGAGGCGTTCGTTTTACTGCACGGCGTGTCGCTTGTGCGTTCGGAGTCTAGAATGTTTTAATGTTCTATGTGAGCGCTGCTTAAACGGTTAGCTCCTGTGTTCTAAATCGAACGCACACCTGTTGCTTCTCTTCCCTTTACGCCAGGTACTAAGGTCGCTAGCTGCGTTCAAAGTGAAGCAGACGATTAAATAGGTTTTATTAAGTTATGTTTTCTAGATAGTATCTTACCTGGTTTACTTATGTTTTTCATATATATTTATTGTGGGTTTTTGTTCCTCGAAGCTAAGCTAATGTTTTAGTCTTCTTCTTGGCTGACCTGAAAAGCAAAGATCCCTTAAAGCAGGGGTCTCAAACATGCGGCCCGGGGGCCAGAAGTGGCCCACCGAGGAGTCCAATCCGGCCCACTTTCCTTCCGGTCTTCTCTTCCTTCCATCTTTCTTTCCTGTCTTTGCTTCCTTCTCTTCCTTCTGTTCTTTGCTCCCTTCCTTCCATATTTCCTCCCTGTCTTCTCTTCCTTCCTTCCTTCCTTCCTTCCTTCCTTCCTTCCTTCCTTCCTTCCTTCCTGTCTTCTCTTCCTTCTTTCCTTCCTTCCTTTGTTTTAATGATCCAGGTTGTTTGTGGCCCTTGAATGAAGATGAGTTTGACCATCCTGCCTTAAAGTAACCCTTAAAACTTACGTTAGCAAACGATTAACTAACTTTTTCAGTCATTTAGCGTTAGTTAGTGTCACTTTATTAACGACCTCTCACATTTATAACCCCAACTTTTGCTTAGGTTTAGTTTTATTGTGCATGTGTTTTCTTAGTTATCGTTCAATATTTAATTATTTGTTTTATATAATGTTATCGCCAAGCAGGTATCCGTGCTATATTAGATACCGAGAGTAGATACTGATTGATATTTAAAAGGTTTTTGTCTTGTTAAGTTGACACAAGTTGCATAATAAACATATATCTGAGTCCAGTGGTTCTCAAAGTGGGGTCCCGGCATCCCCAGGGGTCCTTGAAGGGTGTGCATTGGGCCCCCAGCAAACAGGGGAATAATTTACTGTCACTATAATTTCATCCTTAAGTAACACAATGACAAGGATGTATGACTATGATCTTGGTCATGAGTTTCATTTCTGTAATAAAAGGAAATAATCTGATCAAATTGGGCGGTCTGTGGTCTAATTTGTGTCAGTTTAGGGGTCCTTGACATTTGAGTACCATTGGCCTAAGTCGCCTCCGGTTTGGTTTGGTTTTATTGTGACATAAAAAAAAACAGAAAACCACCAAATATTTACTAATAAAACAAACAAAAAAGACTCACATCTGACACCAACTGTTGGTTAACGGCTGCAAAGCAAAACTAACCAAATGGTACGAATTAATAGTGGTTAGCTTCAACATTTGAACCCAAAATATTAAATAAGAACCTCATTTTGACAATCTGTAGGATCATATGAACCAAAAATGATGCCAGTGTAAGTCAGGTATTCATGAGGGATAACTTTATACCTGCCAACTAACATAATAAAAACCTATAGTTTGTTAACACCACAATTTGACATTCCCTCTGCTTATGTTTCATCGTAGACCTTGTTTGATGTTTTTTTGTCTTCCCTGTCCCCTCACAGGTGTGGTAGTTTGACCCTCCCTCTCCCCCCATCATGCTGAGTTTCCTGCGCAGGACGCTGGGGCGACGCTCCATTCGGAAACATGCAGAGAAAGCCCGGTTACGAGAGGCGCAGCGTGCCACGACGCACATCCCTGCTGCTGGGGAAGCAAAGTCTGTCATCACCTGCCGCGTGTCCTTGTTGGATGGAACGGACGTAAGCGTCGACCTGCCGGTAAGGAAGACACCCAGAGTTTGAGGTTGTGCCTGTTTGGGGGATGTTGCTCGTGATCGCCAGCTAGATCATTCACACACTCTGCCATACTTATGAACAGCGGGTTGACGTTTTCACTTTTAATTAAAGCTGCAGTGATTAGTTGATTAATCAATTAGTTGCCAGCTATTTTGATTATCAATTAATCATTTGGAGTTACTCTTTAAGCAAAAAATGCTCCAAATTCTCTGGTTCCAGCTCCTCAAATGTGAATATTTTCTGGCTTCTTTCCCAGTTAACGAGTATTTTTTGGGTTGTTGACTGTTCAGGACATAACAAGATTTTTGATAACATTACTGTGGGCTTTTGGACTTTTTTCTCCATTTTCTGGCATTTTACAGATTAAATAACTAATCAGGATGAGAAATTAGCCACCAGGGAAATGCTGGTAAAATATGTAGATAGATAGATAGATAGATATCTATGGTTGGTAGATTTCAGTAATGACTTGCTCCTTGAGTGACTGCTGGATTTGAACATTTACCTGTCAGTGCCTGGTAGATATTCACATTTTAATAACTAATTGATTAATCAAGGAAATAATTGACAGGTTCATCTAATAAAATTAAACTTTAGCCGCAGCCCTGCTCTTGAATTAGATAGATATATTGCAGCAAAATTAGTTTGAGAGTAAACAAGCAGCTGGTTAACAGGATAGTGCTTTAATGACTATTAGAAAAATAGGATTTTCAGCACATTAGCAACCCTTCAAATGTTCCAGCAGGACTTTCTGTAGCTTTACAAGGACTTTTGGCTCATAAAAACAGTGAAGAAGGTAGTAATCACAGTCTGAGGTTGTTTTCTTCAGTTTCATCATTCGTCTGCTGGGAGAGAAAGCGCGATAGCTGCTCCATTGACCATTTGTGTAGCTGTGTCAGTGGAGCAGTCTTTCAGGCTTACTTCTGTGTGTGTTTGTGTGTGGGCGTTTGTGGTAGTGTTGCTGATTACCTATAAATCCATGATCCTCTCTAGGGAACACGCTTAATCACATGACAGCATCACATGACCTACAGGGGCTCATCACCAAGTGGACACATAACAGAACGTCTCCTCTCCTCTTTTTGTCCTCTTTCTTCTCCCTGCTTCCCTCTTTTTCTCATGTTATTCCATTTGTTTCTCAGTCTAAAACTTCTAATAGAGACACACACAGTCTCCAAGCTACTCCTGAGCAAAAAAAAACACAATTTATTTTTTTATTTTTTTATTCTTACTAGTTTGGTTTGTGTTTCTTGTGCATTCCTTGTGTCAAACCTACAGCATTCCTGTGAGGGATCCTGTACGACTGGATCTTATCTCTATATCTAACGCTGTCTGGCATAAAATTCTCTAGATTATGTTTAGTTTTAGTTTAGTTTAGTTTTTAGTTTATTTGCACATAAAGAGAAAAAAATACATAATACAATAAAAGTAATTCATGCCGATTTTTTGAGACTAAGAAAATAAAACGATAATAAAAAAAGAGAAATGTGCAGGAGGAGGAGCCAATAAAAACCAATCAGGTCTTGTCAGGTGGCCGTCCTATAGTGAAACATACAACATAAAAACTTAAAAATAAAAAAATACATACAAAATCTGAACAGAAACAAACAAAACAAAGCAAAGCAAATAATAATAAATAATGCTGTGTTACTTTCATGCAAAAACTTAAATGCCTGAGCTCAAGCAGCATTTCCGAAATTCTTACCAGCTCAGTAAACAATAAGACGTAACATAAAAACATACTTTATACAGCATGTCTCACAAGTGATGCCAGACATTTTATTGAGCTTGTGTAAATGTAAAATCATTTAACCCATTCTATCAGCTCAGTGTTGTTGTTGGACTCTTATTCAGTGCTTCTTCTAGTTTAATCTTATCTGCTCGGACTACTTTCTCTTTCTCCTCGCTCTCACGCTCCTGTTTATAGTTAGCCTGAATTGACTCCTTCTTTTTTTTCTTTTCTTTTTTTTTTACATGGCTGTCTCAGCAGTGTTGGTCATTAGCTCTGGTTTTCTTTTGTTTTTCCTTATTTTATTGATTTTTGCTTCAGGTTAAGATTACTTTCATGCCTTAAAGACTCTCAGGTATTTCGCTGTGCACCACTGAAGGAAGTTTTTAAATTTTAGTGGATTTCTGGATGCATTCCTGCAGGACCTTGGCTTAGTGTTAGGTTTCAGAATTAGCTTTTTTTTTGTGTGTGTGTGTGCGTGTTTCTCCGTCTATCTCATCATCCAGCTGCCTCTTAAGCAATATGGCAACAGCAACACTACTATTTGGCACATTGCTCTGTTTGAATTAGCTTCTGGTTGATACTGAATTTTTTGGGGCCAATACTAATATTATGGATTGAAAAAAAAAAATCAGATATTGATATACTGGACGATAATCTTCATATGTGCAGAATACGTACATAAAACTAATATTTCTCAGTGTCCCTGTGGATCCTTAAAAGTCTTAAGATGTCTTAAATTTAGTTTTTAATATGCAAGGTCTAGAAATGTCTTAAAATGTCTGGAATTGTAGGGGTTAAGGCATTACTTTTGATTTGAGCTGGGGCAGAGTGAATGAGTGTAATTATATGTGTTCAGTTTATTTATCATTATAATCATTATTTTCTCATTATTTTACAAAATCAACCAATCCACATAATTATTAGTTGCAGTCTTATGTAAATGAGCATTCCACTCCATTTCACCCCACTACAACAGTAAAATCCTACTTTTGTGTTATTATATGTCTCAGCAATGGTATTTTTTTTCCTTAAAGAGGTATTAAAAATATCATAAGTCTTTAAATTTGTTCTTAAAAATGTGCAAATACCCTGATGTTTGCAATGTGGTTATCAAACACTTGTGACAAAGATATGTAATAGAAGCAGTTTAACTATAATAAACTTTATTGAATAAAATGACATCAGTGCACTGAAACAGTAGACTTCACTGGGAATTAAATAGATAATAAATCGGGACAGCATATATGCTGATAACGATACATCTGTGATAGGCTAATATCGGCCGATAATATCAGCTGACTGATACATTGGTCTGGCTCTAGTTTGAATGCTTTGCCTTGTAGAAGTCGATCTCATTAATGACAACAACATGACCAAAGAAGAATTGATGGTAAGACGTCAAAAATAGATGATTCGTTTTAATTAAAGATGATTATGAAATTATATTACAGAATAAACACAGGCAGCACAGAAGCAATTCCCCTTGTTGGATATGAGCATATAATATTGGTTTAGCTCAACCTTTCCTTTACTGCAGCTTCTACTGTATTTATTTGACAGTCTACAATCTTCCCACTAGACACAGATGCTGATGTAACTACAATGCTACATCAAGGTACTGAAAATTACACACATTATGATGTTCTGGACCTTCCCTTGAGGAAATGTTCACAAATTGGACCTGAGTGAATTTTAATTGAATACCCCTGCTTTAAAGTATCAACCAAAATAAATCGATACCAAGTAGTGTCGAAACATCTCCCATCAAACGATACCTGCAATGGATCCTTTTTGAACCCAGAGCTAGAAAATATGACTATTTGTACAGACTTGCTCACAGCCAATCAACGCAAGCGTTCTTCGATTAAATGTGACATGTGATTGGCCCACTGCCACAGCAGCTACAACCCGTCTGTGGTGGTGAATTTGAGGTTAGCGCGCTTAGCAGTTCAGCAGCTGAGATGCCACCTAAATGCTCTAAAGTGTGGCTACACTACACAACTGTTACACCGGATAAAAGCAAGTGTAAAAAGTGTGTTAATTGGTATCAAATTAAGTACTCAACTAGTATCGGTATCACTAAAAGAGAGCTTGCATTGGCACTGGTATCGTCCTCTGATGTAGTTTGGATTCATGTTGTATTTTTCTGCCAAAAAACAACCTGAATGAAGAACTCTCACATCCACAAAATGTTTAAAGGCAGGTGCTGGATCGAAAAATTTAGAAAACTTACAGACAAAAGTTAGATAAAAGATGTCCACGTTTTAATGATGGCTCCCAACAAATTTAAACTAACAGAGCGACGTTTTGATCTATACATAAAATGCTTTTGCCTCTTTTTGGGTTAATAAGACTAGTTTCTATACTACCAGGTGTCAGTTAAATAGTTGTCAAGTCAACGTCAGCTGACAGAAATTTGGGGGACCCAGCAGTTTGTTTTTCTTTTAGGATGTTCAAGCAGTTGTAAATTAAAAGGGGGGGCATCATCTAAAACTGAATAGGACCCATTCAAAGGCTTTACTGGCTCTCCAGCTGTGTGTATGTGTCACTAATATGTAAGGCCACCCAAAGTTGTCTCCTAGGATACGGCCGTTTGTTTGTTTGCATCCATGACCAATGACCATATATTCAATCCACAAAGCCCTGCAATTCACATTCCTCCTGTTTAATGGTATACCTCTCTGCATTTTCTTTACATCTTTCACCCTTTACTCTCCATTTTAAGTTCTTATAGTGAAAAAGATGAAGAATCTACAAAATACTAAATGTAATTAAAACATGGATGTGAGTTTGTCTTTTTGTAGGGTAGTACAGGTAAATAAATATCGTCAAAATATGTGGGTATGTAGGTGTATGATAAGAAAAGATAAGATATTCCCTTATTAGGCCCCCAGTGGGGAAATTTACATTATTGCATCATCAAAGTGCACAGTAATAAAACAGGAAGAGCATCAATAGAAAGAATAAAGAACAATAAATACTAAGTAAGTACACAACTGATAAAGAGTAGTAAAAAAAATAACAATTGTAGTAAAAAATATAGTAAAAAAACCCAGCAACATTATTTAAAAGATATAATAATATTAGTGGTGAATGATAATATACCTGAGTTATATATTGTTATTACATGGATTTTAAAGTGGAAAAATAAATATATATATATATATATTGCACGGTTGAACTGAGTAATAGTATGCATTGGTTGAGCAGGGATGAACATGCAGCCAGGGCTGGACGATATGACCAAAATCTCATATCATGATATAGCATATTTTAATGAATTGAATAAATACTCTACCTTTTGCTAGTTTTTTAACATATCCATTGTTGAACTAAGCCTGTTTATCTCTTACTAGATGTGGCATCATTGTAGTACAGTGCAGTCATGATGGAGTCAGAACTCTTTGGAGAACGTTTAGTACTTGTGGCCAGTCTGTGGTAATTCAAAGCAAGCTCTGCAGAGTCACACAAACTACTTAAAGGCTGAAAGTTGCTTTAATTTAACGCTTAAAGTGTATACTTAAATGGGCATGTGAATTGATGTATCATTGAGGTGAGGCAGAAATGTGTAATTGGTAAATATGGGCCTGAAATGATAGGTGAAGGGTTGTTATTCACCCTTTTTATTTCATTTTTAAAAGTGTACAGTTAGTGTACAGTTAAGTATGTAAAAAAAATAGATTAGATTATCTAAACTTTTGCTCGTCCCAGGCATTGTGGTCCGCCTCTTCAAAATTAAAGCATAACCACATTTCTTCTCGTTCATTACAGCAGGTCAGGACATTGGCTTAAACTTAAACATTCGGACACAGCGGCCGAGAGACAGAACTGTACGCTTGCAGGCAGAAAGACCGCAAACAGCTGAACAATACTGCAGGCACTATAACAAGGCCTTGCACACACACACACACACACACACACACTCACACACTCACACACAGAGACATGCGCACACACACATTCACAATGAGTCCTTTGTACTCTCACTCCCAGGGTACTGTAGGGGTGCGGTATGCCTTGTCAGCTATGCCAACTAGCATGGGGCCAGCGCCCCCCCCCCGAGCTGCCCAGGAGCTCTTGGGCTATGTGTGTGTGTGTGTGTAGGAGATGCAGGGAAAACCTCTATGGCACCCACAGTCCTTATTCTTTACTCGTTCAGAGTTTTATGTAACCACTGGGATATGCTGCTATTTTCTGTGGGTAACATTTTGGACATACTTTTGTAAAAATGTACCAAAGAAGTAAACTACAAGCATTTTGAGCTAGAGCTGCACACATAAAAGCGTGCTTAAGTCGATTATTATAGCTTAGTGAGCATAGCTGTGTCATTTGCATACAGAACACATGAAATATGTGTTTTATAGGGAAAGAAGCAGCCTTTATTCATCATGTTATTTTTTTTTTAAAGAGGCTGTTTAGTTGTGTGTTTTTCACCTGGTGGCATGACACATGCAGTAGTTACACTTGTTAGTTGTTGAAGTGGTTAGCGCAACTTTTCAACAAGCATACAAACAATCCTTACAGTATATATATTTTATGTTACAGTTGCACCCCGTTATTTTACTGAAGAACCACCAGCAACAACCCTGTCATTTTTCAAGCATGATTTAGCAAGATTTTGATTTTAAGCCTCTTGTATAAATGTCTCCTCCTGTAACCGTAGCCCTGACCTCCTAATTGATTGATTTACAACAATTTTTTTTTTTTTTTTTTTAGATAGAGTGATTTTAGTTTAATGATTCAGAGTGACATTAACAGAGTTACACTAACGAGACTAGGTATATTTATTGGAGTTACTGGAGTTTAAGTAGTGTAATGTGACTTGTTTATTACAGTTTCCATCCTTTTTCCTTTTGTTCTTCTTGTGCACTTGACAATTTACATTTTGCTATTTGATTATTCAAATATTCTTTAGAAATGTGGCATTTTTTGGATATGCATTGCTGTGGAAACTGTGACTTTCAAGCATTGATAATGAGCTTATCATCAAATCCATTTATGGTCATTTTTACTGTACATTTCTGCAAGGCATAATTTAAAAAATGTTTCTCTGGGCTCAAAGCGCAAGGAGACATAACTAAAGTAACCCTAAAAACACGAACATTTCAGTTATAACAACACAATATTAGAAGAATAAATATGAAAGCTGCATAAAATCCCTAGGGTAACCATCCCGTCTGTCGATAGTTGCCAAAAATCGCAACAATAACGTAACTAATTTGATGTCTAAATACTTCACTTTTTGTCATGTTGGCCTTATGCCTGATGAAGATCCTGTACTGTCGACACACGTTGCCGTTTTTCAGTCAATAATAAAAATACTTCAGTAGCTTAAATCCAGTTTTTGGACACTCTACTTTTTCCTGACTTGTTGCTTTTTCACATGATGGCTTAAGGGGAAAGTCAATTATAGATGTTTTGGTTTGTGGGTGTCTAATATCCTTTTGATGCTCAGAAAGATTGGTGAAAATGTTTTACAACTGTAGTTTCTGTGAGTACAAAAGAGTAAAATGTAATTTTAGTGCAAAAGAAAAGATGGAAAAAGACATTATTAATCACAGAAAAAATATAGAGGGAGGGAAAAATAAGAAGAAAAGAGGAAGAAATGCAGCAGCAGACTGTTTTCGGACGGCGTCTTTTCCCAACAGAGTCAGATGATCACATTATGTGTCCAGCTACCCCACTTCCCTCAGCTCTTGGGCGTCTGGGGCACTTCAGCCCCCTTCACCATGGCAACCCTGTCGCTGTGCCTCGTGTGTGTGTGTGTGTGTGTGTGTGTGTGTGTGTGTGTGTGTGTGTGTGTGTGTGTGTGTGTGTGTGTGTGTGTGTGTGTGTGTGTGTGTGTGTGTGTGTGTGTGTGTGTGTGTGTGTGTGTGTGTGTGTGTGTGTGTGTGTGTGTGTGTGTGTGTGTTCCCAGTCAGAGCACAGGCAGTAACTGGTACGGCCTTGTTAGAGAGGACAGCACCTCACTTCAAACTTTCTGCACTCATGTTTAATATTTTCTCAGATCTGTGTTTCATATTCATAAAAAAAAACACAACTCAGAGGATTTTTACTTAAATCAAACCAGAAAAACTTGCACTCAAAGCAACATTTTGGGAAGAAGAGGCTTAACATTGTTTTTAAGTGCCTCTTCAGACAAATCTAATGTAAACTAAAAAATGTGTGTGAGTGAGAGAGGGCATGTGTTTTTTATTAACCCTGCTTCAGCTCTGGTAGAAGGTCTCATTTATTATGGATGAAAAAAATGTCCACAGTAGCATCAAAACCATATTGCAGATTTGTAATGTAAACTGAGGTTTTAAATTTAATTTTCTTCAGGACTTGTTTTTATACATTAATCTTCCTGAGATTTCCTTTACATCCCCACCCAATATTAGTTTGGTACATGAGCACCTTCATGAGTATCAGCATTGCCGCTATGGAAAAAAAACCCAATAAAATTATAGTTTTTAATGACGTCACTTGTGTGTTTGTTTGTGTGCTTCCCTCATCAGAAAAAAGCCAAAGGTGAGGAGCTGTTCGACCAGATCATGTACCACCTGGACATCGTAGAGAAAGACTACTTTGGACTGCGCTTCATGGACTCAGCACAAGTACCGGTAAGAGCTGAGTTCCTTGCTTCTTTTTGTTTTTTGAGGGTTGTTTTTTTTTTCTCCAAATTTTATTTTCATGCCATACTGTGGGAAGCATCACTTTTCTGGTTGTTTTATTTCTGCAAATAATGATGGAGAGAATTAGCTCCTCAACAAGTGCTGAAATGCATCAGGACACATATAAATCTGTAATCTGTATAAAGCGTCCTGCGTCCACGTCCACATCGCGATGCATCGTATAATTGAGACATTTCTCCATCCCTAGTAATATACATCAGTGGTCTCCAACCCTGCTCACACCTGATTCTAATAATGAACTTGTTATCAAGCCCGTTGACAAGCTTCAGCTGCTTGATAACAAGTTCATTATTAGAATCAGGTGTGTTAGAGTGGGGAGATACATAAAACATGCATGTACCGGTATATATTCTTTAAACATAAAATGATTTGCTGACGTATCGATATCTGATTTTTTTTTTTTTTACTACTTGGGCATTTGGCCAAGAAATCCAGTATCGGTCGTGTTCTATTTCCGGCAGTGTTCTCTTCTTAGGTTTCAGTCTAAATCACTATTCGCCCCATTCGAGGGAAGGCTTGAGGCAGGGACTTTTCCTTTCCACTGAATGGACTAAAGGGATTGGTTATGGGACTCTTGTCAGCTCTGAGAGTCAGGCTGTGCTCTGAGACAAACTGGTTCAAGTTTTATCGGTCTGCCAGCGCCCCCCCCCCCCCCCCTTTCCTTCACACTGATACTCTGTGAAGGCCGTGGAAGCAGGGAGGAATGATGTAGCAGAAGGAGAGAGGGGTGGAGGTGGACAGTCAGGAAAGGGTGGGAGAGGGAGCTGAAGTTGAGAGGGAGGGCTGTAACCAGGAATGCGGGGGAGAGGAGACGAGAGTGCTGCAAGTTCCTCTGTTATCTCTCTCTCCCTCTCTCTTTCTCTCTCTCTCTCTCTCTCTCTCTCTAATTTACACATGCACACACACCACCAACCCTCCTTGACATTGTTCATGCCTCGTAGAGCCTAAACTTCCAAGAAGCATTACAGCACATTACAGAAGACTGACTTTTGTGTGTTTGTGAACGTCCTGACAAAAGACCTCCTCGACTTAGTCCATTCATTTAGTTAAACACAACTTAATGACATGAATATTTGTAATACTTTTAATCCTTGTGGAAAAACAGGTAATACCTGAAAGCTCAAATGTGAAAGCAGTATTCCTGGTAAATAGGTTTTGCTTCTTTCTTTTAAAAAAAAGTTGTATCATCTTTATTTTTTTTCAGCATTGGATTGACGTTACAAAAAGTATCAAAAAGCAAGTGAAAAGTAAGTATACACATGTTCTACATACTTCTCTCACATTTCATTTACTTCATATCTGGAAAGTACCTTTTTTTTTTTTTACACTGCACTTTTTTATATATATATATATATATATTTTTCTGAGTAACAAGTAGGTTTGTGCTGATAGCAGACAGTCATGACCACTAAGCCTCTACCATTGTATGATTGTGATTTAAAACGCTGCACCCTCCCCCGGGTGTCAGACGGTCTTTTGCATAAATTACTAACCCTCCCAACACAACCCCCCCACCACCACATCGTCATGTCAATTTTGTTGACATCACCCAACCCTAATAACAAGTCATAATGTGTGTGCTTGTGTTGGTCTGTATAAGTGTATGTGGAGCATCTTTAAGAGAAGTTAACTAGTTTTTTTTAGTTTTTTTACCCTTTCTCAGTTACTTCAATCATTAAAATATGTACTATATGATTTTAAAGCTTGATAATATTCACACTCAAATGTTATTTTGAAATCTCTGTTAGTTGGCCCACCGTACTGCCTTCACATGAGAGTCAAGTTTTACTCCTCAGAACCGAACAACCTGCACGAGGAGCTTACCAGGTGAGTTAAGAATCACTACACTCACTTTTTAAAATCTCTGTGACTTTGTCTATTTTGTAAATCTGCTAGAAGAGATTTGCAACATAAGTAAGTTCCTTTTGGCGTGTGTCACTAAACGTATAAATGAATCAGCTGCTACTTAAGCATTGTATCAAGTGTTTCGTTGGATAGTTTGTCCATTGATCCTGGCGTCCTTGCTACCAGTTTGGCGTAGATTGTTTTTTATTCTCTGTCATTATATTTCATGAAAGTTCATCATCATCACCACATTTTGACAATAGCATTGTCTTCTTCTTCTTTCAGATACTTGTTTGTGTTACAGTTAAAGCAAGACATCCTCAGTGGAAAGTAAGTCATTTTCCTGCATTTCAATTTAAAATAAAGTACCCAATGAAGTGCTGTATACAATGTTGGTGTCATTGTACTCCAAATACATTCTCTGTAATTAAATTAAGATAAATAAAATAGATAGATCCATTAAATGAATCCATTAAATAAACACTAACAGTTAAATCACTGGCCCAAATTGCCAACTCATCGCTGGCTCCTTGACATAAATTCCAGCTGACTACTAGATTTGTCTTAATACATTAACCCTCCTGTCTTATTATTTAACCTATTATTTCACACAGCTAACTTGTAAATCCCTCGAATAAGACAATATATCTTTCTTTATCAGTTGTTTTTCTTGTTGAGTAGTGTTTGTATTAACTAACAGTGTTTCATACATGAAGTCAGTTGTTGTGTCAGTAGTCACAGTCATGGTGATATCATAACAGACTTATAAGATTACGCTTGTGAACAGTAGTCGGTAAGTATTAGTCAGTAGTCAGTAAAGCACACTGGGACTTTTAGTTTTTACCATCAAGTAGATTAAAATTGTTTGGCTAAATACTAACAGGACATGGTAAAGACTAACGACTCTGTCAGAGAGAAATGTAGGAGGTTTATGCCAGTGTTTTAGCTTCATTAAACTTGCTGTGTCTGACTGTAATCGTCTGTGTATTTTCAGGCTAGAATGTCCATTTGAAACAGTGGTGGAGTTGGCTGCTTTCTCACTACAAGGTAAGCTCAGCAGGTCTCCAGGACTCTCTCACACCATGTTTTTAATAATCAGGATCACCTCTGTAACAGCTGCCATTGTTTGTACATCATGGGTGTGATGGGGCCACACGCTGCTATGCAGAAAAGGAGACATGTACAGTCTTGGTTGTAGAGAGCCCCAAAATGGCTTTTGCAGCACACATGTAACCAGTTAGTTAGTTGGTTAGTTAGTTAATGGAGTGAGTCACACAAGTATTTGTCAGTTTCAGGTTGGATCATGGACCACTCACACACCAAGAATCCCAGCAATTCTTACATCTGCAGTGACTCATTTCTCATTCAGCAGCTAATTTCTCATGGTTTACGTATCTTAAATCTCTTCCACCCCTCCCACATTCCCAACAGGCATTACAGCCAACTTACACAATTATTTCATAACTGTTGAGCCCATAAAATAATGTCCCCGCATCTGATTTGAGCTGTGTCTCACCGTGCACTCACCTGACAGCGCTGTGCACTCAGTAGCCCGGCTGCAGGAGTGGGACCTTCTGTTCTCTGGTCCACACGAGTTTTCCTTGATCTTTTTGAACCAGTCATGGCTGTCTTTGTGAATCACCATCTGCTCCGGGTGACCCTGCACTCCTGGTATCATGGTCACAGAGGCACATTAACCCCTCCACTTCAATAAGATTGCAAATCAGGGAGTAATGTAGCTTTCACTAACAACAGCATGAGATTGCAGACACGTGACTGAGATGTGATTTTTTTTTTTCCCATAGTGCATTAAGAGCCAGCACTCCTCTGCATACAGGTTACCCTCTGAGCTTTTATTATGAACAGTTTATGTTTACATGCAGTGTTAGCCACCAAAATTGGTCTATAAAATGTCAGAAAAATATCAGTTTTCTAAAGCAGGTGCATCTTCAAATGCCTTGTTTTGCCCTCACCAACTGTCCACTAGCAAAATATATTTAGGTTACTAAAGAAACTGGAAAATATTCAAATTTAATTTAAGAAGCTGAAACTAGATAATTATTAGAATATATTTTGATGATCCTGAATCCAAGAGCAAGAACAGTGTTTTTCATCTTAACTCTGACTGAAAAAAAGAGAAACTGTTTATAGAACTTTTAGATTCATTCATGATATTTCTGCTGCTTCTGTACTTCTTGCCTTCATTAACTTCATTTTCAACGAAGCATCGGTTAAATATCTGTATAATAGCATGAACAATGTGGCGTGTTTTCTGGCATTATTTGCTTATTTTGGAAGTTTAAAGTAAGAGTGTGACAGTCTAGTGTCCACTTCGGTGAAATTAATGTTGCAATAGCTTCATACACTGCGTTCAGGAGTAGTGGAGCAGAAATTGATTGGACTGTTTTTCCCACCAAGTGTTGAGCAGCAAAGAGTCCATATGTTATAGACTACACATATTAACTGTAAATGGTTTCAGTGTTTAAATGAACAGCATTTACCTGCAGCACAAATAATGCTGCTTCAGAGGAACAATGATTGAGTTGGTGGAGATGTCTGTGGACTGGGATTGCGTGCACAAACACACACACACACACACACACACACACACACACACACACACACACACACACACACACACACACACACACACACACACACACACACACACACACACACACACACACACAGAGTCACTGTGGGGTAAATGCCAGCTCATTAGTGCTCCATCCTCTTCAGAGGCCCCCTAATCCAGCCCCCTTTCTGTCTTCTCTCTCCCTCAGCTGAGCTTTTTCTTTGTTGGTTCACAGATATTTGCTAAAATAAAAAGAGGATAAAATTATATGTTCTCTCCTCTCTATCTTGAGGCTGTACTCACAGCTGGATTAACTAAACATTAGGTGGGTTTCCATCCACCCTTTTATATGCACTTTTTCAATTTGCACATAAAAAAATGTGAGTGGAAATGCTGAAAATTTAAAAAAGTTTTTACGCTTGGATGAGGTGGAAAGTTGATGTATTCATAAAAGCAAAAAGCGACAAAGTGCGATGGAAACAGATTTAGTGAATTAATGATGATGTACAGGAGAAATGTGACTCAAACGTCCCTTAGCTCGTTTTCGTGTCTGGGCAACTGACACAAGGCTGTGAAAACATTTCTAAAAGCAAGAAGCTGTGATGTTGGCTGTTTTCTCCATTTCTACTGTCCATTGTGCTCTAAAGCACCAGGATTTGTAGCACGTTTTCTATAGCTTCAGCTTTGACTGTCACTCTGTTAATTATGTCATTGTGATGTGCCATCTTTTTCTGTATGTGGTTTATTGCACTTGAGGAGAACCAGCAATATAAACTGTTTAATTCGATAAGCTCAACTATTAATATTCACAAAACAGCAATGCTTTGAGATGCAAATTAATTAGTATTTTCTTGAATTGATTTTCTTAAATTGTGGTTTAAAATTTGCACTTGATTTGGATGAAAACCTGACTACAGTTCAAGAGATATGATTGTTTTACTTTGTCTTGTTCAGGTCTGTTAGATCAGGGACTAGGTGAATACAAAAATAGTATTTTAAAAATGTTGTACACTGCATTAACATTTTATATTCACCTATACACCTCATGTAATCCACTCCTATAGCCCCTTAACAAATGTATCACTATTAAACTATACTGTCCTCTTTCTTTTGTTCACACAGTATCAAATAGCTGTTGCACTCTGTGTGGAACTTGAGGTTGTAGTTTGTGTTTTATATATAAAAGTGTTTCTAATAACATATTCTGTCTGCTTGGGGCACATTCCATAATATATACTGTCTATTCAAATGTTTGGCAGACAGTCGATTAACCACTTAAATGCTCAGTGACGGGAAGAGGATGAGAAAGTTCCACATAATAGTAGTAATGCTTTTTGTTAAGTTCTGTGTGACAATAAACTATTTGTGGCTTTATAAGTTGCTCAGACTGTGAACTGATAAGTGTGTGTGTGTCTGTGTGTTTTCAGCTGAGCTAGGTGATTGTGACCCATTAGAACATAATCTGGACCTGGTGTCAGAATTTCGCTTCATCCCCAACCAGACAGAGGACGTGGAGCTGGCTATATACAACGGATGGAAAGAGTGCAGGTGAGCATTTCGCTATAACTAAACTAAACCACTCTACCTTTGGGCAGTCAGTTACACCCAATATAAAGCTTCGTTCTGTAGTCTTTCTGCTCTATGGGCTTGGGCTGGAACAGTTACCAGCAATACTGCAGTAATATTATTATACTATGATTATAACTTATTGTCGTCAACACCACTTCTTTCCCTCTAACTGTAACTATGTGCCCGCTAATCTCCAACAATAATACTGGTAGCAAACTATTTTCATTCTCTCAGCTTGGAGCAGAAGTTGTTTTTGTTCATGTTAACATACTGTAACACTTCACATCACTGCCTCACAATTACAGCTTTCTATTGCCCAACCATTATAAGGCTTTTACTGTAATGTAGCTACAGCTTCCTTCAGCCTTAGTCATACCTTATCTGCGTTATCAGCTGATGACCTAATGGTGGTAGCTATTTGCTTTGGAAGAATATCAATGTAAACTTTCCTTCCTCCTCTTCTTCAGGGGTCAGACACCTGCACAAGCTGAGATCAACTTCCTGAATAAAGCAAAGTGGCTAGAAATGTATGGGGTGGACATGCATATGGTCAAGGTAAGTGATACATAAAACACACACAAACACACACTCTTACACACCAATATCTGAGCTGGGATATTAAACAGGAAGTGTATTTAATGAAAGCAGAGAGTAGAGTGAGCGTGCATGAAAATATAAACATGTCACATGGTTATAATGTTGTCTTATTTGGTGTCTCTTTTTTTCTTCTTTTCTTTTCTTCTCTTCATCCATCTTTGTTTCCATTTCTACCCTTCAGGCGCGAGATGGAAATGAGTACAGTCTCGGTTTGACACCCACAGGAGTTCTGGTGTTTGAAGGAGAAACTAAGATCGGCCTCTTCTTCTGGTATGTTATGACCTCATCTACTGAACTTTTTACTTAAATGCCTTTTTAAAGACGCACCTTTAAATTTTCATTCTTTCTAAATATGTTTTTTTTTGTTTTTGTTTTACTGCTATAGGCCGAAGATCACTCGTTTGGATTTCAAGAAGAGCAAACTGACTCTGGTTGTCGTGGAGGATGACGAACAGGTGAACGTGAGCAAAAACTCCAATACTTACCTACTTACCATATGAGTGAATGTTAAAAATGCAAACTGTACATTCAGTCTCTTTGTCTTAGTCTTATTCAGCTATCAGACATATACCAGGCTCAAGTAGTTTGTAGCTTTATGGAGTATAGCTAATTTAGTTGTCGTTCCAACTGATTTCAATATTGATGAAGTTTCATGACAGAAGAAAGTGCATTAAATGTGCATTGGGACTTCTCAAATCATTCCTATGGCAGTATCGATTTTACTGTAAACTCAGTATATTTCATTATCTCAAACTTTTGTGAATATATGACAAATTATTTCTACATATGCTCAGATTTTGTTTTATTGTGCTGAGCTTTTCACATCTACCATTCCTCCACATTATATACAGCTTTTAACGAACAGATGTAGCTTGCTTTCTAAACTCAGACCAGGCATTTTTGAGATGATTTGTCTTATGTAAAAAAGAAAGAAAGAAAAACACAGCTTTATTTTGTTTGTTTCTTAATAAAAGGAATATTCCTCTGAAAACCTTTTGTTTGAAGTTGTGCCCGAGGCCTAAAAGAGGCTTATTCCAAATCAAAATGAAACAAGAGTTGGTATTGTAGTACCCAGAGGCTAGTGTATATGAGAGAGCAGGAGAGGTTGTTTTTGTCCATCCCGGAGGTCTGTGTGTGAGGTTAATAAAGAAGCCTGCCCCCTCTGGTATTTCTGGTATGCACCAGTCCCCTACACACACACACACACACACACACACACACACACACAGTTGTAGCCTCCTAACTCTGTCCTCAACTGTTATATACTGTATGCTAGTCTTTCCACTGCAGGAATTAACTGCACATACCTGAATTCTCTAACAAGATGCTTGTCTGTCACACATAAAGCAGTAGCTTCATTGATGAAACCAGTTCATCACAGGTTGTGAATCTCGTCAGAGGCTCATTGCATTGACTATTGTTGCATGTTTACAGAGAGTAAATCTTGTCTGCTCTGTGTTACATTGGAGGGAGGAAGTGAAACAGTCTTATCTCATTCTCAAACTAAATTTCTAAGAACAGGTGACCAGCTGTAATGTCACAAATATGCACAGTTAAACAGTCTTTTGTGTGCTTCTGTTGCTCTGTTTAAGTATTACATGTGTATTGGGGCATTACTATTACATCTAAAGGAAGATTCAACCCCCTAAAAACCAGAGTACCCAACTGGAACTAGGGCTAACAATTCTTTTCATTATCGATTATTTATCAATACTTTCTTGATTAATCATTTAGTCCATGAATAATATCAGAAATGCAAGTTATAGTTTCCCACAGCTAAATGAGATGTATTCAGATGTCTTGTTTTGTCCTACTATGATCCATAACCTAAAATTATGACCTACATATATGACAAAGAAAGCTAACTTTCTAGCTCTAACTAGAACCAAGTCTTGGTTTGGAGTTCAGAACCGTGGTCTGGTCTTACTTAACAAAATTCTGTACAGACCTGAGACCAGTAGCAATTTATTGTAAGACCAAAAAGGGGTTTGAAAGGACCTGGGATCCATCTGAGCAACACATGTGTCTTTGTCAGTTGAGCAGAAGAAATGCAACACACATTGCAGAATTCACTGTGGCTCTTTCAAGTTACAGATTGTCAGTTTCTTGAATAGCATTCAGACCTGAAGGATGCCATCCTTAATGAAAATCTGAATGGTTTTATAAGTGAGACGTTACAAGTGAGGGTCATTGGCTGTTTTAAATTCACCAGCTATTATTTTGAGGTTTTTACAGCTAGTTTGGAACTTTGTTAAAAGTATTTTAATGCACTCTGTACAGATCTTGGTTTGTCATTTTAATTTGTGTGAAAGCTTCTGTGTTTTTTTTTTCCAGCTTTGGGAGGGATGGTCACGGCAGGGTCTCTTTGGGTCTCTTTAATCCCTGTGTTTTGGTGCATGTGTGGAAGACAAGAATTATACCTGAAAACCAATGAAAAGAGGGAAACTAAAAGCAAAGAACTGCACAAAAAAATATGACTGTGAAACTGGAATGGCTCCAGCCTGAGTTTCGTTGCTGGCTGTGGTGCCAGTGAGGCTTTTATCTAGGCCACAATGAGAAATCAGATTAATGAGTCAGCACCTGCACACTATAGTGCAGTCATTCATTCTTCAAATATCAGCCTCCTTTCACAAGTAGGAGCTAGAATGAGTTTCGCTTTACTGAAAGTATGCTAGGATTGAAGGAGTTTCAAAGTTTGTGTTTAATTTGAGTTTGTATACCTGAGTAGAGCATAGTACAAACACTGTCACTGTGCCCAAAATACATGCTGTATGTTACTGTACTGAGACATTATCTTCTCCTCTGTACCATTCGAATCTAATCCCACACCACTCTTCTACAGGGCAAAGAACAGGAGCACACCTTTGTCTTCAGGATGGACCACCCCAAGGCCTGTAAGCACCTCTGGAAATGTGCTGTGGAGCATCATGCTTTCTTTAGGCTGAGAGGACCGGTACAGAAGAACGCTACACGCTCTAGTTTCATACGTATGGGATCACGCTTCAGATACAGGTAACACATGGATACATTCAAACATCAGGCAGAGTGGGTTAGCGCATAAGTGTTTCAATATCCTTTGGTATCAAATACAGAGGGCTTGAATTTTTTTATGGCACTTTTAGATTTACAAGGTTTTTTCGGCAGTGAGTTTTTTCTTAATAATGTTCAGCCCTGAGGCACAGTATTTCAGTATGTCTTAAGGTGTACAGGTGAGGCTGCATACAGTGCCTGTGAAATAATATTCAAACGTCTCAACTTTATGGTGGTGCAGCAAAGAAACAGCTGCTGTTGATAAAGGCTTATATGATGTCTTGACTAAAGTTTGCTGGAAGGAGCTGAGAAAATCTTATAAGTGAGAAAATTACATCATTTTACTGTAATAGCTCCTTTAAAGCCAGGAAAAGTTAATTATACTAAACAAATAACTAGTAAAAGGAAATGCCATTGAATTAGAATTTAAAATAATATCTTGAATAATCAAACAATACAAATTATCATTAATAAAACAACAACCAAACTAATAAATACAAAGTATCCATTTCAGGCTGTAACTAATAGGTGATGCACTAAATATGGAATTGAGAGGAGATGAAATGCAATCATTTATTTCATATGTAATTAATAAGCATTTATACTTAGCCATGTTTCTACTTCATTTGGATTGGTTTGTAGATATTTGTTTGCCATTTGACATTCAAGAGTCTATTTAAAAAAACATTGGTGTCGTCACCATCTGCGTCTGGTGTGTTGTTGGCTGCACGTCCACAGCACACGTGACTTTAGAAACACAGAAGAAATAGGTGTTGGGCAAAAATGTAGTCGAGTTTGTTTAAAAGAAGAGAGGGAAGCAGACGAGTTAAAGCCCACAAATGTAGAGTCATATGTTTGTTTCTGTATCGTGTGTTTGAATGTAGCAGCAGAGATAACGTACAGTATCATTCCTTGTACATACAAAAAAACCCACACGTGTACACACAGATACTTGCAGTGGTACCGAACAGGCACTCGCTGTCAACATACTGCAGTAGCCAAGTAGTTCTTTCTCCTCTGTGTGTGTTTAAACATTACCCAGTTGGATAAGCATTGGCAGTAATGTTGGTTTAACACGGGGGTTACAGAGTTTGTTGTTAGAAGAAGGTTATCGCCTGGATGGTTCCAGAGTTCAGCAGGGGTCATCTCTGTGCCTGTTGTTCCTGGGACAAATTTATCCAAAAAAATCATTAAAAGAAGTTGTCTTTTGTATTTAATGGTTTGGTCTGGTTTCCGTTTAGAAGGCCTCACAAGTGTAAAATATGTTTTGTGTTTGTGTGGCCAGTGGAAATACAGAGTATCAGACAACCAAGGCCAATAAAGCACGGCGGTCAACCTCGTTTGAGAGAAGGCCAAGTCGACGCTACTCAAGAAGAACCATGCATAACAGAGGTGAGCACAACGGTTAAACACTGAACAGCACTTAAAATATACTAACTATATACATACATAACAATTATCATTTTAGAGCCAACATTTTACAGATACCATCAACTCAACTCTATTTATATAATATCACTTTATACACAACACAGTTGATCCAAACTACACAGACAAACTGTGGCCTTGTGATTTTCACCTCTTCTTAAACACAGGACTAACACACAAGCTCATTTGTACACAGTAACATCATACACACACAGATTTGTCATGTTTGTATTTTAGTATCAATCTGAACGTAACATTCACTCTGTTCTCTTTTTGTCTTTTTTTACAGGACCATTCCATCCTCAGGAGTAAGTACACCAATATTTAAACATTGTGGTGGTTGTGTCACTGACTGATAAAGTGACTTTATCTTTCCTTCCTTGTTGTTTAGCTCACATCAGCTGATGTCTGTAGAAATTGTCATTTTATATATTGATTACTGTGCTACCACCGCTGTGTAATCCTGTTTGTTTTACATTCATTTTTGATAAAAAACAATAATGCAAAGTTTTCAGTGGAAATTTCTGAGTTAAATCAGAAAAATATAAATGTGTTTACACATACTGTAATAAGTACTATTGCCTGGCCCTAGAGTACTGTGACTCACACATTGCTTGGCTATAATCTTGTTAGAGTTACCCTTTTGTTACAGGGTTATATGTGTGTGGGCTAAAGACATGCAGTCATGGGATCAGTTGGGTCAAGGCATTTTGACAGTAAATTAGTTTTTCTATGACTTCATTAAATCTGGTTGAACAGACCTACACAGTGACTGCAGGTCCTTTTTAAACCAACAAAACGCTTACAATATTTAAGGCTGTGTAGAAAAATGTCAAGTTGTCTTAAATAAGGTTCGGGAAAATGCAGATTGGCTAATTAGTAATCTAGTCAACCATAAACAAAAAATACATAATCAGTAAGTAAGATTTTAGTAAGGTTACCCATTTGCATTAGCCCAAAATGTAGCTCATGTACCGTGGCCTTAATGGTAGACACAGTGTACACACTTCTCATGAGAGACTTTCATGAAAATTCATTCTTCAGTTCGGTCAAGAATCTGGGTGACAGTCAAAGCCGGTTCAGTTATTTATAAAATAAATACTTACACAGCATTAAGAATTCTTCAGAGATGTTTGTTCATTTGTTCTTTAATTAAAATCTCAATTTCTTTCTTTCCTCAGGGTTCTTTCCTCAGGCAATGGAGTCAGCTCCAACAAAGACAACAAGGTGAGAGCGCACCACCGCCACGAGTCAGTGCAACAAACTAAATCAGGGTTTGAACCCACATAAGTGACAACCAATCTACATACCAGAACAAAAAGCCACCAATTCTAGATGTTTTTACATACAGTAGAAAGGGTTAGAGTATGACTCGGATGGATTGTTATAGTAACTTGACAAAATGATCATACGATTAGAGTGAAGTATAATGATTGGAAAGTATTTAGGAGATTCAGAAAAGGAAGGAAATAACTACATGAATAAATGAATGAATAATGAATAAAACATAGCTAAAATATTCCACTCTCACCCTCATTTATGCCCATCTCTGTGTCCCTACTGTCCAACTTGTAAGCTCAGTTTTTATATATTTCCTCTCTTTCACTCCCCTTCCAGGTTTCTCACAGTAGAGGTGCCTGGTCAGGTGTGCCTGTGGTCAACCCGGTACCTGTTTCTACCTGTGGAACGATGGAAATAGAGGCTCTGCCCAGGAGCCCTGGAGGAGAAAAGAGGAGGTGGGTACCTGATAATTATATTATTCCCCTCTGGTTCAAAGTTAGTTCTTGTGGATGCCGGTCAATTTTATTTTAATTTAATTTAAGATGTCCTTTCACACAAGGCAGCTTATAACTGCTCAATAATGATGAGTAAAGCAACATCAGATAAGGAAAAGTTAGGATGGGCCAACGAATACTTGTTGGGTGCTGCAGGAAGTGGACTGATAAGTGTATTTTTCATGGTCTAATGCCATGACAGTGGCTTAATATGGCTTATCCACTGACCCTGCTTTGTTTTGACCAGTGAGGGCAGGAAGGAAGGAAGGAGGGAAGCAAAAACAAAGTGAGCATTTTCGTGTATTTTCTATTTGTACCTACATATCCCCTCTATTTTCATATTTTCATATTCCTGCTCTGTTTTGGGAGTGACACAAGCTATGCACTTCTATGTGGAGTTTTATCAGAAACTCTGTGGCTCTGTGTCTGCATGCATGCATCTTGATATACTGCAGCACACCAAGACACTGTAACAGAGCAGCACAATAACCAAACTCAAACACAAGTTGGACAGATAGCTGACAGACACAACAGCAGGCAGACTGGTAGTGGAGGGCCAACAGAGATAGGCAGTAGACAGATATACAGATACAGATTTGCCTTTTATTTGATACAATAACAATGTAAGTACTCAGCTTATTTCTCCTCAGTAGCACCTGTAAAAACGTCTTATTGTTTATTTTGTTTTTGTTTTGATTTCTATATCAGAGCTCTTTGTTTCCTCTTTTCTGCTGTATTGTTTTTCCTCTGGGTCATGAGTCAACTCAGTCAAAAAATGCTGCAATGTTTGAGCAGTGTGTAAATGTACTAAATGTCAGTGGAGGGGTTTTTTTGTTTTTCTGATGTGCAAGTTTATGGACTTTTTTTTTTTTGTTCTTTTTCAAGTGCAGAAGGGATTTAAACAATTCATATCCTTGCTTTTAACAAGCCATACGTACATATACACACAAATTAAAGGAAAACCCAAGTTAAAGTGTCTTTATAAGGTGTGTGGTCCAAAATTTCACATAGGTTTTAATTCGGTTTAGTCATTTTCATACTCCTCAAACCATTCAGTGACCCCTTGTCATCCTGGAAGAGACCGCTCCCATCAGGATAGAAATATTTCATCATAGGATAAAGGTGATCACTCAAAACAACTTTGTATTGATTTGCAGTGAGTCTTCCCTCATAGGGGACAAGTGGACCAAAACCATGCCAGCCAAATGTCCCCTAACAGAGCCACTAAATCTCCTCACTGTAGGCGTCAACCATTCAGACCTGAACTGTTTTTTTTTAATCTGTCACGCGTCTGTATGTATAAATGCATACTGGTGTGTGTATGCATCTTCCTCTGTTATAAACTTGCAATGTCCCCCTGTGTGTTCCAGTAATAAAATGTTCTGAGGAAATGTCTGGAGGCAGATCAGGTAGGTACGATCAAACATTGAGCCTTGCCGTAGCTCCTGCTTTAACAAATCAATCTCCGTGCAGTGGCAAGCTTTATGATTTCAGCTTTGGAAAAGGGCTCTCTTTGCGGTGGAATCGTCTCATGTGATTCGCTGTCTGTCCATTTTTGATCAGCATGAAATGCCAACCTAATCGGTGGAGGGAATTATTTGATGATTTTGGTTGCAATGTGGGGATCTTGTCTTTGGCATTATGAATCAGTGATGTGATATGATTTCAGCTTCAGATCTCTTCTGTTTAAGACGTTGGTGTCTTTTCTTTGAGTCATCTAATGTCCCGCTGTGCATCCTGTAAACCACCTGCTCCTTTTTAATAATAAATACATTTATTTGGTATAGCACATTTCACAGAAATAAAATTCACAAAGTGCTTCATAAGAGTAAAACTTGAAAAGATCATAAAAACATGCAAACAGTAAAAACATACAACCAAAACATATAAACATACAATGATGTAAAAGCAAGAGCAATGATAAAAACCTGATTTTTTAAAAGTTTTTAGAGAGGCTACAGATCATAAACCTGAAGAGATTTCCATACTTTAAAGACACTATCACTTTTTGTTTTAAAACCCTGTCAATCCTCCGGACTGGAAACGCAATATACAATGACAAATTAAGAGATTACTTATTTTTGCCATAATATAGCCTTAACAAAGAAAATGTCAGGTGATGTTGGTTAGATGGTAAGAAAACCTTAATCACCTACACGCCCTTCTCCAGCCTAAAGTATTTTTATTTCCTGACCAGACTACTCTGGATTCTAGGGGAAAAAAATCTCATTGAGATTTACAGCTCAGACTGACCCTGCTTCTAGTAAAGTCTACATTTCTGGTCAGTTGAAATTAGAGGATAGCCTGTCATTGTTGTAGAGCAGGGCTGCCTTTTTTCTTTGTGTATAACACTTAAAAACAGGATGCACAGGCATGAGCGATCACACTAATAATGCTGTATCTTCCTCTTTCAGACTTTGTTGTTTAAAGGGTAACGGTTACTCCTAAAGGCGGCAAATAGTGATCATCCCATAAGGCTTTTACTTGCACTATGCCCACTATGCCATTTTACTCTGAGGTTGTGATCTAATGTTCTCAAGGCGATGATGTCGAGACTTCAGAAACTTAACTCTCTCTTTACTTTACCCACACTGTGTATCAGCACGCGACGTTACCGTGAGCTGACCTCTTTTTAGTTCTTATTTATCGATGTCAACACATCTCAACAGTTTACAACTGACTCTACTTGACGTGAAGAGGATGCATTAATAGAGACGTTGCTGTATCTTCAGACTAATCCCTGGTGCTCGGCCTTTTCTCCTCCTACGCCCTCGTGCCTCGCTTCTAGTACAATCTCACCGCTGATTTTTGCATGCAGCACTTCAAACTCAAGCTATTCTCCTGATAATGTTACAAATATATATATTTCAAGTTGTGAAATGATGTCTTAATGCTTACCATATGATCCAATGGGTAAATATATACAAATAGACAAATTCATAGAAATAGTCCAAATCAGAGCCTTATAAGGGTTCACTGCATTTTTTAAAGACATATGTGTAACGACATCAAATAGTTCCTAGAAATGTTTTATTTTGATACATTTTACTTCATTTTACTTCTTCTTTTATTCTTTATTTTATTCATGTCTTCTCCCTGATGCTTGCCTCTCATTCCTGTGTTACTTACTCCACTTCTCTGTAATATTATCAAAAGTTAGTTTAGATAACCATTAGATCAATGCCATGGGAACAAATGTAATATTTGTTTTCTTTATTGTTATCATTTCGATAATTACAAAAGGTGAGTGGAAGTTCATCTGCAAGCCCTCTTGCCAGAAATCACAAAGTCAGTCAATGTTTTACAGTGGCAATGGGAAAGCGTATGCTCCTCCTTGCCTCAAAGACACTCCCTGTAAAGTTATCATCATGAATAAAAGCTTCTAACTTAGGGCCCCTTCAGTGCTGAATATATAAACACAGATTTGACACAAGCCATCAGACCTCAGCCTGTAGAGGTGCAAAGCCAGGTCACCGATGCTCCAGAGACATCCAGTCCACTTCACTTAACTCAAGTGCTCATGTCACAACACTTGTCACAGCACACTTAAATGCACACTAGTGTACAGTGTAGTTGAGGCAGTGTACTATAAGTTGCATGGCTTATTCATTACCCTGAAACTAGTGGGCCTTTCATTTATTCATGTTGTTTCTTGTCCACTAAAATAACATTTTTTGAGATTATCATTGGCAAAGCTCCTGCCTGGCTGTAGTTTAAAATGAACACATGATGACAAGGCAAAGTAAAAGGGAGCTCTTATTGTTGTCATGACTGTAGAAACCCCTCAACATGCAAGGGTTAGTCAACCTGCACGTCAGTCCATATACAATGAAAGCTCATTCAAAGAATTAAGCTCTCTCTTTCACACACAGACAGCTGACTCAAATTCTCCTCTGCTGCTTTTGCTTTCCCTTTATTTCCTTACACTTCTTCATATTAGACAAGCTGTTTCTCTGTATCATCTTCCTCTCCCTCGTTCATTTGCGATCTCCCTCTTCTTTTTGCTGTTTTCATCCATCCCTACCCTCCAATCTCGCTTCTGTTTTTACCTCACATCCCTCATCACTCCCCTCCCGCTTGTCCTCCTCTCTCCCCCCCATTCCACCTCGTTCTCCTCAGGTCCCCTCTTCCCTCCATCTCCATCCTCCTCGCTCATGTCTCACCAAAGCTCCCCCGCGAGGACTCGGGCAGATCCGAGCAACTGGCGACAGTCTCACCTTCTGTACCGACATGAATTGGACAGCACACTAATAAATGGGGAAGGCTCAGCAGCAGTGACTCACCCATGAAAAGCGTCTCGTGTTTGTGGTAGTGCCTGTGCCACGTGGAAGGGCACACTCGCTGTGAACGCACTTTTTTTTTTTTTTTTTTTTAAGTGAAACATTCCTCAACACAATCCGCTCCAAGTGTCACACATTAAGTCTTTTAACAATCCTTAAAGATCTACAACTTGGTACCACCCTTAGTCCATCTCTGCATCTCCTGCCTTTTCCTAAACCCCTTTTTAATTCTGAAAGGTTTCACTCCTCCCTTGTCTTGGCCTCCACTCTTTCTGTGCCTCTCTTGTTCATTCTGTCCTTCCTCTGCCCTTGACTCCTGATGTCATGTGGTGAAACTGACTGGCGGCAGTGAGATGGTATCAATGTGAGTCTTAGGAATTCAGCTGCGCTCTCGACTCTACAATTAGTTCACATTCAACTAAGTCCTGTTGCGCTCTCCTTTTTTATGGTTCTCCAAAAAAAAATGTTTTTTGTCACATTGGTAACACTTTTTTTCTGTATTCATTTAGTTTGAAGTCCATCAAATGATTTTTATAATTTAAATTAATGTGATTTTTCTTTATTTGGTATTTAATCTGTTCTGCAAATTTTAATGGCTCTGCTGCTCTCTTTTTTAGAGTTAGTTGGACAAGAAGATTGATATATTTTTCATCTGTCTATTTTGTTAAAGAGATTCATCCACTTTGTTTTTGCAAGCTCAGCACAAAGACTGGAAGTAGGGGGGAAGAGCTACTTTACCTCTATTAAAGGTGCCTTCCAAAAACTCTCAATCTGTTATATTTGCACATTGTTTCTTGTGTGTTAAACGCATGTAAAAATGCTAAAGGAAACATTGTGATTTAATGAGCATTTAGTTCACACAGTGAAGCTGATTTGCTACACTCATCTGGGCCTAATAGCTGCATGCAGAATCTCAGAAGTCCTGTCTTCATCTTCCAGGTTTGCACTGTGTCATAACTCTAGTTGGGACCAAACCCACCTGACTATTGGATGTATTGGCAAATAGTTTGTGAGGTAACGAGATACATGCAATTAGAACACTTTTAGATGTGCTGGGAGAGTGTTTTTCCTTTTGTCTTTTGTTTGGATTAGCTGTTTCTCCCTGCTTCCTGTATTAAGCAAGCTTAAACACATGTTGAAATGAAATTCATTTTGACCTTCTTATCCAACTTCTGGCAAGAAATTCCATCGAAATGGTCAAAACTGAATCATATTTTAATGGAAATGTATTATCTATTTTATAGTTCACTGTAACTTTTTTTTTTTTTTTTTTAACACAACTGTAGTGGTCACAGTTGAAAGGGTTATTATGAAGTGATCCAGCCATCCACTGTAAGTTAATGGTATGTTTGGCTGATTAATATGTGGAAGTAATTTGTATATAGGTGAAACATTCACTGAATGCGTAGCTACACCTTAACTACTCTGTTATAAATGTTTCTTGCACAGCTCAACCAATGAAGGTGATTTCTTAAAATGATTAATTAGTTTAATGTTTACAACACAGGTGTGACCAAAGACTGTATATCTGTCTGAACTGTGTTTCAAATCATTTCAGATAATAAAGACTGGATACTCTTGACATATGAGTGTTTGACCTGCATACTATGCTACAGTATATGTGTGTTTTATGTACTTTTGGAGAAAGAAGAATACCACTAATATGGCATTTTGAAATGTGTTCTCTTGTTTTAGATATTATATTTACAGATTGTTTATATATATTATTCTTTTCCTGGCAATCAAGTTTTACTGGAAGAATGTAAAAATGCTAGCCACAAGCTAGTGGGATGGCTAATATTTGCTCTTGACTATGTAGCAAATTAATGTAGGAAATACTTCCCTTTTTTTTGTCTTTTTGCATTTTTATGTACAAACAAAGTCCTTTAAAAAGTAAATATGGATAACCAGGCAAGTAGTGAAACTGGTGTAAAACAACACTCGCTCACTGCTCATGAACTCTGGATGTTAGTGTGTGTGTGGCTGTGTAGCATCTTGTTGGCAGGAGACAGTACATTCTTGGTGTGTGTGTCTCTATGCTTTTTTACTTTTCCTGTTTTTGTTTCTTGCCCACATGGATTAAGATACAGCCTCACTGTCCATTTTCAGGTTCTTTCAAGGATTACTTAACATGTGGGAGTGTTTATATACATTTGTGTTGTGCGTCCTCAGGCCAAGCATTGTACGTTTCTTTACGTATTTTGCTGTTACAGTGTGTTGAACTTAAGCTGCGGGTCTCTTCAGGCAGTATGTATACTGTATAGTATGTATATAAACCTCCTCATCTTTTACTTTGTCTTTAGGCTACAGAAATATTAAGTAGTCACCGTGCTGTGGAAAGAGCTTCCACTAAAATCCGTGTATCAAAAGTTTTGCTTCAAGTCGCCTCAATATTCTGAGAATATTGCCGCACATCATTTCCCACACAAGTTATTACTTTATTTGAAGACTAGAAATCATGGGTTGAATTATGCGTCTTTAAACCCTTTTTTTCTTTACCCAGTGGACACACAACTCCTGAATATTACTGATACAGAAGAAAGTAATAATGACAGTGTTGTGTTCTTGTTTGCGATTTTTTTCTGTAACGTTAAACACATTGGAGAACCTGTGAACCTGCATGATTTTCTTTTGCCAGAGGCTTTTTTAAACAAGTTATTATTTCAGATATATATACTATGCTGTTTGTTATATGGGAACTCGTGTCAGTTTTTTGTATATTGGTTCAGGTTGTTACTCTAAAATGTCTCGTAACACACTACCTGGGCCAGATTTGTCATCTTGGCAGCATCCATTCATATTTGTATGGATTACACAGGTACGTTTCACAGCTGTATAATCCTGATTCATTTTGGTGTAATTTTGGTTAAACACTGATATTATCTCTTCCAATGTATTCGTTTGTGTTTATATTGTAAATGTAAGCTTCACCATTTTAATTTGCCCTTCCTTTTTATATTTTCCTCCCCTTTTCTTTCCTTTCTCCTTCTCTTTCTTACTCCAGTGTGCCCCTGGTTGCTGACCTGATGGAGACGTGCATTGATGACGTCCTCAGGGCTCAGGTTGTTCCCACGGTGACTGCTTCAGAGGAGCCGGGACCAAGTAATGCCTATTCTGCTTCAAGCGCCACCGGGGAAGAATTGCTCAGCCTCACTGGTCAGACTACATAAAAACTAGAAAATGAAGAAAAGATTATGGGAAAATGTTTCTAGATGCAACACTTGGAAAATGTTTTCCATCTATTTTTGGAAAATTATCTTTAAAATAAGCCTCTGAAGTCCCCTAAATTGCCCATGTATGTATGATAATGTATATGATGATAAATCTACAGTGGTTGATGATATCCTGTTATATTTTTAAGAAAAGGATGTTCCCTACCAACCACCACCACTCACTTGTTGTTCATAAACATCTCACGTTATCTCATTATTTCCAGCAATTAAAACCTGCTTTACTGGGCATTAACATGTTGTTGATAACCATGCTCTTAATGCTTGGTAAAGTGGAGAGGTGCAGTAGAATAGGGATGAAATGTTTTTTTTTTTTAAATATAATTAATATCACTTGTAATATTATTATTATTATATACTACTGTAGTAATGATATTAAGTATGGGTATTTTTGTTTGCATGTAGTCTGTATATTATCGTAATATCATCATGATGGGTTGAAATGATTGACGCTGAGTGATGTGCAACATGAATAATTACAGTTCATTTTGTTGTTGCGTGTTTCTGACTTTTATCTGTGCGTGTCTTCAGAAACAGCAGCTCGTCTGAAGCAGCTGGAGTCGGAGAGCAGTTTGTCTCTTGCTACTCAAAGAAATAACATCAATATCAATGTGGCTATGAATAATCAGGTAGGTGCTTGTGTATGCAATGTTTCTGCTCATCTTTTACCACAGGACCTAAAAACAAACTAATGAAAACTTAGATAATACAGACTAGTAACACATGTTGTATTTGGTCCTAACTCCAGCATAGTGAAGACTCCACAGAGAAGTGAAGAAACTGTAAACGTTATTGCTCTCTCTTGCTCTTCTTTTTGTATGACATGTTTGCCCTGTTCAACCCTCTTCCAACAGGAGGATATTGTGAAGCTCACAGAGAAATGTGGTCTGACCAGTACAGGCGGTAGTCCAGTTGTTACTCCACTGCGCACCCCGGAGGATCTGAAGAGTAACATCCTGAAAGCACAAGTCGAGGCTGCTGCTCTGAAGGTAAGAAACAAAACTCATCACAACTGGACCAAAAAAAGGGGGAAAGAAGGAAGAGGAAAGACATTTAATATTTATATGATAATTATCCAAGTATGTTTACTCCACAATACACTAACCATTGAGATTCAGTGTTGCTTTGTATTGTTTAGTGATTATACTTGGAAAGAGGTAACAGGATAAAAGCCTCATTAGCATGTTTAGAACAAGTCAGTGGTAAAAGTCTCATGTTCAAGCTTAACTACATTGAATATAGTAAGTTATATAATATCATAACTCTTTTGTAAATGATTGCAGCCTTGCTCTTTTTAGTCATACGAGTCCTTCCAGATTCAGTTTGTGTGCAAATGTGATGAATGAGTGGAGTTGTTTTGTCATTTATGACTACACTGCTTTATTCAGTCACTGAACGTCAGGAACTTTTCTCATGTTAAACTGTTTTTCATGGAAGCCTGTATCATAGTAATTATATATTCTGCCAGAGCTTTCTACCACACAGACACTTTGCAGCAGACTGTTTTGGTTATGGTCTGAGATATCTGTTTTTTAAACCTCCACACCCCTGTTATATGACTGAAGCTGGAGATTGTCCAAACAGAATCTGTGTCTCAGCACAGTTTAAATGATCACAGGTATAATATACTTAATAAAAAACGTCCATGTCAGTGTCCTAGTTATTCTACTATCAGTTGGAATGAAGATGCATGTTCCTGCCAGCACCACCTCTTTTTCTGTATTTATCAATTCATCTCTCTCTCTCTCTGTTCTTCTCTGCAGGGACCTTTGGAGGAACATGTTCCAGTGATTGGAGATAAAAACTGTAATTTGCAGGAGGCCTCAACCAGGTATAAACACACAGTAATTATAAAGTTCACAACTCTGTAAAAATAATAATGAATGGATGAATAGGGGGAAGAATAGACTTGACTCAAAAATGTTTGAAATTCTAAACAAAATGTTAGAAATGTTTCTGCTCCAGCTCCCAAATGATATTCAAAAATGCAAAATCCTTACAGGTCTTTGCAGCTTTTTTATGTATCAATCTGTATCATTTTAAAGGTAATTGTTAAGCAACCAGCACAGTACAGTCTGTCACTGCAGAGCACATATGGACAGGAGAAAAGCCATTGTGTCTCATGCTTCATTGTCTTGAAATTGGGCTTCTTCACCCCTCCTCCTCCTCCTCCTCCTCCTTCTTCTTCCTGAGTCATACCAACTGTCAACGCATTGTCTCAGCCAATCACAGCGCTCCCTGCTGCTAGAGCTGATTAACTTCTTGAATATTCATGAGTATTGTTAGCATAGCTCACAACATTACATCACCTGCAGCTCATCCTCACAGGCGAGTCTCCAGGGATTGACGAGCGCGTCCCCGTCTCGTTGTCCCCGTCTTGCATGAAAGGCAGTAAAATGGCTCAGGGTGATAAAAGCCACATTCATTTCACGTGTTCCGTTATTTTTAGACAAAGTTACCCTTTTTCACAGCTTCAAGATGATTAAGAGAAATCATTCATCATACTCTATAATCCATATTTTCTTGTTGTTAAAAATCTGATTTAAACAACACCTCCTTCCTGCACACCTTTCTTATCTTATAACGTGATCATGATTATGTTTTTTATTACTTGAGGGAGATTTTCCTCAGCGGATTAGTATTGATGCGATTGTCAAGAATAAAAATACGTACCATCTGTTGTCAGGTTGAAGGTTCGCACCGGCCGATTGGGCAGCAACTCGTCTTTGTCTGTCAGCAGCCGCCCCGACGTACCAGAAACCTGGGACCTGCTCAATCCAGCCTCACTGGTGTCATCAGCAGGGACCAGGTCAGTGTGTGTGTGTGTGTGTGTGTGTGTGTGTGTGTGTGTCTGTGTGCGTGTGTGTACAAAATACAGTTTGCAGTTTTTAAATGGAAAATTCAGTATGTATCATATTATTACCCACAGTGAGTTCTTATTAACATGAGGAAGACATGGGGACAATAGATTAACAGAGGAGAGTCTTTGACAGTAGCTGCAGATTTTTAGTCTTTCTGAGATGACAGAGAGACTTGCATTAATTTCTGTCTCCTCTCTTATATCAAACCATAAGTTTAAATGATACATTTAGTGAAAATATTTGAAAATAACAGTTTGTCTTCATTAAATGCTGTAGATATTAATATATGTTAAGAGTTTCATCATTGGTTAATTACAAAATCAATCTATTTCACTTTATCAATAAGTTGACCCTTTTTTTTAATCACTTAATAATGAACACATTTACTTTACTTAATTCAGCTGTAAGGGGTTGAAAGTAGGAAGAAAAAAGAGGCTTTGACCACATAAATCTAAAAATGTGAAAACAAGAACAAAACGAAGGCAGAAAACAGAAGTAAGGACGTTGAGATGACTCAGAGAGAGAAAAAAATGACAAAATATAAATAATACACACAGAAGTGATGCTTTTTCTTTTCTTAGTCTTCGCTGACATCTGTTGGTATATTTGAGTATTGCGTGTATGTGTGTGTGGTGCATGTGTTTCTAGGTGTGTTCAGTCACATGACTTGAGTTCTGCCTGGATACTGCCAGCATCTGTACTCAATAAGTGTTTACAAAAAACCCGGTGGACGCTCCACCGTGCGATTCACGAGAGCTGTGTGCCGATGCAGAAAATGCTTCCACAGTTCAGACTGGAGGCTGATGCTGTGCTGAGACAGTAAATTGGTTTATCAATTAGTCAATCACAGAAAATGAATCAGCAACCATTTTTGACAATCAATTAATTATTTATGAAGCACAAATGTAATGTCTCGTGGTTCAAGCTTTTCGAATGAGCATTTTTTTTACTCTTCTGTGTGTAATCGTGTTGGAAAACCTTCTTTTTGTGATGACCTCTTGAAAAAGAAACACAATGTGCCGAGTGAAATATCTTTTATACCTCTCTATCTAAAGGATGGGGAACTTTTTTTTTTTGTCAAGTGGAACAAAAATCTGAAGTTTTCTGTCCTTTGCTCTTTATTTTATTTTATTTCTCTTTCTATTCTTTCATTCACCAGTGCTGAGAGGTTAGCTGAAGATTCAAACCCTCTTCTTCCCAAGATGCCCTCAGAGTGTGTCGGCGAGGTCATGGCACTAAAGGTAACATGATTACCCAACGTTGGCTAAATAAGCTGTTGTGGTCTGGTTTTTTTTTGTTGTTTACTATGGAAATAATTGATAGGATAAGATAATCCTTTATTAGTCCCACCATGGGGACATTTACAGTGTTAAAGCAGCAAAGTGGATAGCAGTAATGGAAAGAGCATCAATAAAAAGAACAATAAATAATAAGTAAATGAGCAATAAGAATAAGTGGAAATAATAATAGAATAGGAAGAGAAGTATTGGTGTCATCCGAATGAATATACTGATATTGATATTGCACAGATTTTAACGTGAAAGAACTGTACTGCACAGTTGAACTGAAAGTAATAGTACTCCTAAAATACTTACTTACACAGTAGTGTCCTTTAAAAAGTGTAGTTTGTCAACTGACATGAATCCCTTTGCACATGTACAAAGTGTTATAAGAAGGCATGAGTGTAAATATTGTTCTATTGGATGATATGAGTGTATCATCTGATTCAACTCATTAAATATTTAATGCGAGCTGAAAGGCAAATGTACTGTGCGAGGAACTCCACTGCATTACTTTCTCAGCTCTTTAAGCGGAGGGTATTTTTGTCTAATGATGATGTCCTGTATGCAGGCTGCTTGTATGTCTCCACTGATTTATGTGTCATGTTGAACCAGATGTGAACTGATTCTTCATTATTTGCACGTTTGTGTCTCTGTGCAGGTTAAAGCAGAGGAGGTCGACCTGCCAAACACCACCTCACTGTCTGACAACCTGATTGACTTCACTGACCCGACTCCTGTGGTAGGTCTAAGCCTTTTTGTATGTGCAAGAATATTAAAGTTCCTGATCATGTGTGAGCAACTCTGCAGAAGGAAATGCTTAAAATAAATGCCCAAGAGCATGAGGAAGGACATTTTGAGTAAGAGAGAGAGACCAAACTGAAAAATGAGATTTAATTTGGTACTTTTATGTGATGTAGCTGTGTTTATAACTAGGTTTGCAGTCACAAGTCTGTTTCTGGGAACCATGGAAGTAAATGTTTGACTGCGATGGAGTCACATGTGGGTGAACTCAGTCTTATAATTAAGTGTAACAACATTATTTCTGGTTGTCTTCCAGCTGCCACTGGTACAGCAGCCCAAACCTCTCATCACACCTCGCTGGATCATTCCTACGGCTGCTGTGAGTGATCGATCATAACTTTTTACCTTCCACAGGTTCTTTATGAAATGTTTTTGAAGCTTTTAATGAGCAGTTAAATATATTTTATTACTTTTCCTGCAGCTTGTGAACGTTTTTTGTTTTGTTCCATGTGCACTTGCATAGCTGCTGCACACGTTGGCTGATGTAGACGCTATGTAGAGACTGACCGCCTTCCTTTTCCCTCATCCCCTTCTAATGCAGCCTCCTGGCGTTTTTACTAACGGCCTGCTCGACCTCGACCCCCCTGCTAAGGTCATCCCTCTTCTCCCTGCAGATGGGGGAGCAGCTCTCACCCCAGCCCTCCCCCACCACCACCCCGCTCTCACACGTAACACCGTCTCTACCAGGTAAAATTCTTTGTAAATGAAATGTAACTTTTTGCTGGAAGAGATTTAGACATTTGTTTTTAAAGCAAGCTTGGTAGTAATGCTGACTGGGCAGGAAAACGCCTCCTTCAGCGGAGGATGACTGCTACCCAATGACTGATGGGTAGTTTATAGATGTGAATTGGTGTAGAGACTAATTATGAGTCAGAATATGAACAGTGTGTAAGGGTTTATGAAATCATGAGCTCACACTAAACTGAGGAGCCAGTGCAGCAAAGCTCCATCACGCTGAACCTGGACTCTGAGACAAACCCTAACCCAGCAGATCTAAGAGGCCTTTATGGACTGTAAGCAGGTAGAAAGTCACTGATGTTACACTCATCGTTCTCTAATGCGGCGATGTTCTTGTGTCCCGCAGCACTGTGGGTCAGCAGCCGGCCTCAGAGGATGGAGCCAAACCCAGAGGTCTCCTGACCACTGAGCTCTGATGGAGGAAATGAGGAGCAGCCATCACATCATCAGCCTCCCTGACCAACTCTCCCACCTTCACCCATTCACACACTCACGTGGGCTTAAAAGAGGAACACGGATGCAGGGGAGGAGGAGGCAGCTTACAAGCACCACAAACACACTCTTAACTGCACCAACACTGACAAACTGGAAATATATAGGAGTAGTAGTTTTGACCTCTTAAGAGCACCTGACTGACCTGCCATTTACTGAATCCATCCAGTGTACCAAACCTCGGTCTCCACCACCAGTACCATCTCTCCATCTCTCTTTGCAGCTGTTATCCAACTCTTTGTTTTCGGCGGAGGTCAAGTTGGGGCTCTCACACACACACTAAACTGTATGTTCGTATAATGCTGTACAATACATCGCATCCACCAGCAGTTTATGACATAAATGATAGATTGTTTTTTTGTTTTTTTTTTAGTGCTGCTTTCCTCCCCCTTTTTATAGGGTTGTAGGTTTTATCACTAGTAATGAATACCACTGGATATCTGCTACTCTGAGCTTTTTTTGTTATTGTTGTACATTCACAGATCACACAGCATGTAGAGCTGGTCAATCACACACTGAAACAAGTCTATAAAGAAAAAATAAGAGACCTAAAAAAAGACAATGACTTTTTTTTAAAGTGTTGATTTTAAGAGATAAGAACACCTGGACTCTTAATGTAACGATACGGATATTATACTCGGCTGTCCTTGTAGCACACTACAGACATTTTTTAAACTACAGTCAGTACCACGTGAAACTCACTGGATTTTTCCTCCCCCCCTCGTCTCCCAAGAATCACTGGATTATCTTTGCAACACTGGACCACTGGAAGGAATTATTTCCAAAAATGACCAACTCAGCTGATTTTATTATCCCGCTCTTACTGTTTTTGTCTCTTTTTTTTTTAAACACGCTTTTATTTTGCCCATCACGGTACTTTGGGAATTGATACTTTTTGGTACCAGCATCATGATTTAATCTACTGTATGATGTTCACAATGTGAGGTTTTGAACTTTTTAAACTGTGATCTTACACTTTGTACCCACTTAAACTGCTTCCAACGTGTGGCAGCTTTCATCCACGTTAATAGTAACTTTTGAAGATTTAGAAATGTAAATCGCACAAGTTAAAAAAAAAAAAAAGCTGTTCAATTTTAAAATGTTTTTTAAAAATCATCAATCGAATTAACTGTGATCACTGGAATACACGATGGGTGGGCGAAGTGTGAAGTTTTTCTCACTGGATATCTGAATGAATTATAGACTGTAATTCTGTTGTAGAAAACGGCTCCTCGTAGTAACACGCTGTAGCTTCGACCCTGCCTTATGGACATGAATGTATTCATATAGTCTCACCTGAGCATGCTGGAGATGTCACAGTATGTCGTTTCACAAATGTTAAACCCACCAATCCTGATATAGTTTGTTAACTGGACTAAAAAAAAAACCCCTGTGAAATATGAATTAAAAAGTGAGGCCTAATTCTACAATGTTTAAGTATATGAATAGAAAGTAATAAAAATATCACATTGACTCTCTCTTGGTGAAGTTGTAGATTTCATGCATTTAAAAAAAAAAAATCTGAAAATTATCACTAAATCACTAAAGTTATGTCTCTTGCTTTTCCATATGTCTTCAACAAAGGGAGCCGACTGTTTTTACGTCTTCTTAGCAGCGATAGTTTAGTGATGCTACCGCTCAGATATTCCATGTTGTCCTGACGTGTTTTAGCAGTTACACTTATATAATGTATCGTCAGTAATGATGGCGTCAGCTGGCTGTAGATATGAAGTAGATTTAAATATACATAAATATATATATTTTTTGACAATGATGTTGGCAGTATTGTTACTACACACACAGCATTGAGGGGTTTTCTAATTACAACAGTAGTGGTGGTATTACTGATCAAACTGATGGGGGGGGGGAAACGTTGAGATTGTGAGGTCTCGGATGTAATTTTGTACAATTTTATTCTTTTTTTTTTCTTTCCTGGAATAGCTGATGATGATTCCGTAAAGCTTTCGCTGTGAGTCGACTGTTTTTCATTTGTTTTTACTGTTTTGGTTATGTTGAAAGAAAGTTATCACTGATTACAGCTGGAATAATGCAAGACTGCTACTGTGGACCAGATATTTTTGATTATATGATTTTTTCTTTTTCTTGTTAAACCAGCTATGAAAAGGAAAAACACCAGATTCTGTGTTCCTGTTTTAAATCCATTTGCTCTGTGATAAGTAAAGCTCTTTTGTCTGTATCAGAAAATGTAGCAATAACTGACTCGGGCTGTTTTTTTTTAATTAATTAAGTGATCACCTGTATCTGAGCTCAGTCACCTTGTTTTATCCAATGAAGTATGTTGCTTAAGTCACAGAGGTTTTCTTTTTTTAATATATTTGTTTTTCCCCCCTTAGAGCGGCACTCAGAAGGCTTAAATGTATATATGTTTAGTCTTTTTAGAGCATCATTCATCTGCTAAAGTATGAAGGAAGACCTCAACTTATAAAATAAAACACATTGTTTTCTTTAGATTTTGTTAGTTAACAGTTTCAATCTAAGATTATCAGTAAAGTTTGAGCTAATTTTTAAGGTTAATAAACAGAGTCTTTATTGATAATAACTGGGATGCTGACAGGTTTCATCACATATTAATCTATATCAGATATTGATTAGAAAATGACACAAACAGTTAATTTTTGTTTTGTTTTTCTTTATTGATGGGGAGGGGTGGGGGGTGGTTTCCATTTTGTACTGTAGAGTGTGTAGCAACGTTAGCTACCATCACAAACCAGATATTTGCTTACATACTGTATATACATTGACTATCCAGAGATGTGTGAAATAATGCTGTATTCTAGCTAGAGATTTTATACAATGCAAGTTCTATAAAAATCCTTGTTGGAAATGACAGAAGTGAAATGTGACTTGCTTTCAACAAACTCTAACGCGCCATGTTGAGGTGTAAAAGTGACACTTAACAGGTGTCTGAATAAGTGAGTGTGGCAGCGACTAAGAAAAAGGTGTAGAAGAGAGTGAGAGGTGTTTTTATTCAGACGTTCAGGTGTTTCTAATAAGAGGAATCATGATGACAGTGAGTACACAAACTGAAACAGAAGCAGCTGAATTAAATTGAACCATCAATCATATTATATTCATCTTTGTTTGTCTTACAGTTACAAAAAAAAGGTACAGCAATGTCAAAACATCATCCATGAAAAGGACCTGTTGTAATACCATAGCATTAAGAAGTGAGGAGGTATAAAAGGTGTCAATACACGAGGTAATACAATAGAAAACATGAAATGAGTCTGCAGAAATGGTGTGATTAGCAGGAGAGTTTACTGAAAAGAAAAAGCAGGTACATGGACCAAATAACTAAATCTATAACAGCAGAATAAAAGTCTCATGTCTGAAGAAGAGCAGGAGACTCGAAACATCACTTGTGATATCCCATTAAATCATACCTGCATTAGGAGCTGCACTGTGCATACTTTTTCTGCTGTGAGAAATTACTTCTGCCCTCTTTAGACCAGACTTTTAAACATTGATTTATTTCTTGTACAGTAGATGTGACAGACACACTTGACTGTTAACTTTTGTACTTTGTTTGTAGTCTCCAGGAGACGTTCACTCCGCAGGGTGAAAGGATTTTCATTAGATTGTCAGTAATGTAGCTCTAAAAAAGTAATATTATAAAGAGCTGTGTTGATCTCTGTGCTGTAAAGAAACAAAAGTGTCAAAGTAAATCAAGTTACACCAATCTGATTCAGTCTTTACTGCATGTTGAACAACTTACCACAAGATGGCAGCACAGTAATATTTTTCACCTCAGGTAGAGACGAGTTAGGCAAAGGATTTTTTTTCTTCTTTTAACACCATTGACACTTTAAAGAAGAATTCCACCTCATTAAAGACTACATGTGATTTATTTATATGATGCTGCTAATATCAAACTTGTCATTAGAAGGCATTAAAAAAGTTGAAGAGCTGAATGAATAATTTATGCAGTAGAGTTTGAACAAGCTATTAAAAAGCACTTCTGAGAGTTACGTATGTAACAGATGTGATTATGGTGCAGAATCATCCATACTATTCCAATACTGCAATGCATTGTAACATAGTGACAAAGAAAATAAATGCTAAATGGTTTGTTTTTAGCAGTCAGAGGGAGTGTTTGACCCGCCTACTCATTAGTTTAGTTACAGATTGTGTTCCTAAAATCATCCTCTTTGAAACTCTTGAAGCAGGCCAGGAGTTAAAGCTAAAGTTTATCTTCTTTATATGGTATATAAAGTATTACAGCAGGACTACATGCTGCTTCTCTTAACCTCTAGGGTGTAGTGTAGCTCCAGAGTGCTCGAGCCAGCTTCAGTACAAGTGGATCTTCTCGTCTTTTTGGGTTTTTTTTTTAATCAACATTATGGAATTATCATTATTTTATCTGACTGATTATTAAACATCTACACAAACCTGATCACAGATTCCCCCCCTCGGATATACTTTGTGCCGTGTCTATAAATCACAGTCTAATATCTCCAGGTTCTAGATTAGTGTCTCATTTGCTCAAAGAAAATCTGTTTAATCAGATCTGATGTGAGCAATCTGCAGCAGGGACACAGTTAGGGAGTTATTTGTGAGAGTGGAAACACTTGTCTCTGCCTCTTGAGAAGTTTAGGCTACTCTTCAAATTAGTTGCACGTCATCTTCTCAGTTGCTTCATCAACATAAGAAACAAATACTCACAATCTCCTTACAAGGCAAGATAAACAAACTACTAACTCTATTGGTATTTGTGAATTTGCCACACTGGTTTACATTTGAGGAGAGTCTGAAACTGATTGACTCCGACTGGTCCATGCAACAGAGCACTGCGTTGTTGGACCGTTATTAAACAGAAGAACAGCCCACAGCTCAATAACTCAGCCAGGACTGCTCCTCTCAGCAGATGGGCCCCTTTCCCCCCACCTTCCAAATGAATAATTGATTACGTACATGGACCTTATGCCAGGTCATGATTGCTTAAGCATGCTCAAAGCACCGGGTGAATTCATGGATATATTGGCGCGGGTCCCATGCCCTGATGTCACCAGCTCAGTTTCATCTGAAAGCTAACATTATGTGTCCTCTCTTAGATTGTTTTATTGTTTGAGGTTGGGGTAGAAGCACAAATTGATGTTTTCTCTAAATTACCAGCTTTTTTTATAGCTTGTTGACCAGCTGTCTGGTGTAAGAGGATTCATTTAACCAAGGTTTTATAGAATGGCAGAGCGTATAAAACTGGACTGTTATCTTAAACCAAAATGTCAGTTTTGCATCAACTTAAGTGCAGCATCTGTTTTTAAGTAATAACACTCCTAAAGCATTTGTGGGAAGTTATTATTTTTTTACATGTTACAGGATGTTGGGTGCATGAGAAAAGTCTATTCACTGACTCAAATATTCACAACTACAAATATTCTGAAAGCTCCCATAGCGTTTTCAGCCAAAATCCCGATGCAAAGCAGGTTCAAGTGGGCAGCAGGGGAAATAGAAATAAGATGTACAGCTGTTTTCCCACTTGTGGATTCACTTGTAATTCTTGTGTGCCTTTGCTACTTTAACCCTTACATATTGTTCAGGGTCAAATTTGACCCATTTTTACATTTAAGAACTGTAAAAACACCCTATACACATTCTTTTAGCTGGACTTTTTCCTCACGTGACCCACATTATACAAAAAATACAATAAACTGCATCTTTTTTTTTTATGCACATGATAAACATTTTTATATATGCGAATATACACATTTGACCTGTGTTTATTAAAAATAACTTCAAAAAACAGCAACAACATGTATTCTTCATATTCTATAAAATGTTCTCCTGGAACATAAAATAGTGATTGTTTTTTCATAAATAAATAGAATACACTTTATTAAGGATAAATCAACCATTTATTAATGACTGATGGAGAATTTATGAATGTGAATTGGTGTAGAGACAAATTATAAATCAGAATATGAACAGTATGAAAGGGTTAAACGTATCATAGCTTGCTGAAGGTACATTTTATTTTTTATTTGTGTATTTGTTTTCTGTTTCTCATTTGTAATTCCCCCAAAATTGCTTGCTGTTTTCTCAAAATGATGAGATGTGTGTTCCCACAACTTTGAGCTCACATGAACACCAAGAACAACGTGTGCTGCTTTCCTTTGTTGAAAGTACAATTTTCATTTGAGGACATGCATTACACAGACTTGATTAGAAACAAAAGTACCTGTAAACATTAAAAACAGACTTCAACAGCAAATAAAAAGAGATGAACAGAAACTAGAAAACAGTTATTGCATTGATTATAAGCCTCACATGTTTGTATGGGCTACACACAGCAATATAATTTTTTTTCTGTGGTTAATGTTGCTAGAATAAGTGAGATGCTAACAGTAGGATTTGTGTTTTATTGGAGCCTTTTTCTTATTCTAGGACTATTTTTTTTGGTTGCTGTGCATTTTAAAAGGATCATGTTGTGTCAGGAGATGTTTTGTGGTTGATTATAACTGAGCAAAGTGAAGGTTCAGGCACAGTGTTCACAGTTCAGTAGTTTCCAACCATTATTGTCCAACATATCCAACCTATCAGATGGGCTCAAGTACCGACATCTATACCTTTTCTACAGGTGGGATGGATTCAGTGCTTGTGGTGAATGATTGTGGAATTCTTGCATTTGTATGTCTCATTTTACTTTGTTTTCAGTTAGTTTGATTAAGTTTGCTTCTGTAATACAATCGCTTGGAGTATCAGAAGCTGTTTGTAACATTCATCCAGAACTTTTAGCGAATCATTTTTACTTTTACTTGCTTGCAGGATGATGGTTGGAGACTGTGCAGACGGGTTGTCAGAGCTGGAAAGTCTCTAGTTGTCGTGACGATAAAAATGTTAAAATTCATAAAGTTGTAAATCTATTTGTGTGTTTATTTCCTGGCGTAGCGTATGGTCTATTTTTTTTAAAAATTGCTTCTTTTTATTAAATGGTAGGTTTCAAGTGTCTTAAAACAGCAGTCAGCTGTATGAACACTGAAAGAGGTTTTCCGCACTGTAATCATTCCTCTTGTCCATACTGGCTATTAAAAGATCCCCTTCACATGTGCTTTCAGTCTAAGCGATGGAGGTCAAAATCCACAGTGGGTCCACACAGTCATTTAGTGCAAAAATGCATTTAAAAGTTCAACTGAAGCTTATATGCAGCCTCAGCAGTCTGAGTTAGTCATATCAAGTGGATATCTGACACATTTACAGACTTTTTTAGCATCATATTCCCTTTTTTGTATTTCCCTGTTGAGCTGTGGTGGAAGTAACAAAACGAGGGATTTTGGCTCTAAAAAGACTGTAACATTGAAATATATCTGTTTGATTTGACTCATTTGGACAGCTGAAGTTTCATATTAGCTTCAGATAAACTTTTAAATACATTTACATCATGAAGTGATCATCTAATGGTCAGTATGAACAGGAGAAATGATTATGGTATGTTGTTTTAAGACAGTTATCAAAACACAAAGCTGAAGGTCTCATAAGAGAGAGTCTCATAAATCTGAGAAGATTGATGAAGAAAAGTATAGCTGAAAATTCTCTGTGTTTTTTCATCTGTTGAGCAAATCTGGATCAAGCAGGTTGTTCCTGTTTCTGTGTAGCACACTCGTCACATTAATTAAAACACACTTTTTCATTCTGGGTAAAATCCAGATGCTGTTGAAACATACTCTGCTCGTGCCCTCGCAATCTGTCTCCATCGCTCTGTCTATTCAGGCTGTCACATCCTGATGAAGATCCCTGTTTCTGCTAAATAAACTGACCTTGATGAAAAGTTTCATCCGCAAATGATGAACAAATGGTGGAGCGTCTGGAGCAGAAGACAGAGTGAGAGCTAACAATATTGCTTTGTGTGTGTGTGTGTGTGTGTGTGTGTGTGTGTGTGTGTGTGTGTGTGTGTGTGTGTGTGTGTGTGTGTGTGTGTGTGCGCGTACTCACACACACACATGCGCAAATTTATGTTTTATCATTCCTCAAGACTCAAGAGAGCTGGTCACAGGTGTGCCAGAGGTCCTGAAATTTAAACAGGTTAACTCTGATATGAGAGAAAGCCAGTCTCAGACGCACGCACGCACACACACACACACACACACACACACTCACAAACAAACACACACGCACCCACACAGAGATGGGATTCTCTCTGTCTGTCATTACAATAAAGGCTATTGTGTTGTTTGGCTAGCTGCTGGAGGAGATATCATTCTGACAGTGCATTTTGAAAAGAAGCTTATACATCTCAACTATCAAAATGGGTTTATATCCTTGGTGTGTGTGTGTGTGTGTGTGTGTTTAAGTGTGTATGAAAGAGTGTGTATGTCTGGTCAGTGCGGGGAGGTATTCATAGTCAAAGCTTTGAGATGATAAAGACGTGAGTGAACGGTAATTGATCCCTAAAGGGCTGCATTGTGCCAGTAAGTGTGTATTGTATATGCACGTTTGTGTTTGTGTGTGTGTGTGTGTGTGTGTGCCAGGTGAGATGGTGATGTGCCAGATTCAGTAAAAAGCCTCATTATTTATAAGCGAACTCTCTCTCTCACACACACACACACACACACACACACACACACACACACACACACACACACACACACACACACATATACACACGCAAACACACACACACACACACACACACACACACACACACACACACACACACACACTCACACTACAGTCTTTTAATTGGCAATTTTCATGTCAGCATTGTGTCCGTCTGTAGGAATAGCTCATTATTTATCTGTCATATACTGAGCATTGTATTATTGTGTATTATGGAGCAGCCAGACTTAAGCACTGCCTTATACGACCACACACACATATTTGTAGACGGTTGTACACACACACAAAACCGTAATACACAAACAGTCTCACCGCTCTCATCAACTCTGTTTTCCTTCAGGCAGCTGTTTCCAGGGAAAGATAAAGCCGCTATACTCTACCTGCTCAGCACTAAACGGCTGACAAGGTTATCAGCGAGCTGGTGAACGTGGTGGAGCACGTAGCTGCTGAAGAGCTGATATGTCCCTCAGGAGCTGGTGGAGACCAAAGCGGAGCTAAAAGAAAGGTAAACACTGAACTTATGTTTCAAATGAATGCTAATGTCGCTCAATATCTGCTGGAGTAGTATAATATATATATATATATATATATATATATATATATATATATATATATATATATATATATATATATATATATATATATATATATATATATTTGTTTTATGTTTCTCATTTTTAATTCCTCATAATCTCTCAGCATTTTTAAAAATAAATGGAACAAAGCAGTGTCCATTTTTGTTCTCACAACTTACTTGTTCTTGACTTATTTATGGCATTAATCCTAATAAAAAGTCAGGTAAAGCAATGTTTTGGTGGTTTTAGGGAATGCACTGGATAAAATACAATACATTTACTTTGTTGCATCCATGTTGTTTCCATTTTATGACTTAAAACCACTAAAGTCAGAAGAATGACCTCCCAACTCAGGGAATGGGACCATCTGAGGAGCACATGAATGCAGCATGAGTTAAAGCTACCAGCACCCCTAACCTGATCAGTAAAAACAGACAGCGACTGACAGAAATGACCAAATTATCAACAGAAACAAGGGGACAGTTTGACCAGCACTGAGTAACCTGTTTGTACAGGCTATAGCCAGCAATTTAACGTTTTCAGTGGTTAAATATCAGTAACGTTTTCATAAATTAGCAGCCAAGTTTGTTGTATTACTGGACCCTTATTCTTCTGTGTATTTTAACGTTTTAACAGCTTGTTCTTGTAAATTTAGGCAACTTTGGGTAAAGTTAAGGAACGACTGTGGTGGTTAAATGCAACAAATATTGATTGTTGGTAGAAGACCAGAGGCAAACAGCAATCTCCAGCTGGAGGCTTAGTACATCCAATCATCCACCCTAAACAGTTTTGCAGTGTTACAACAAAGTTACACTACTTCTCTCTTTGACTCTCACAGACAACAGTCATTATTTTAACAACAGCGGGAGGTCTCTTATAAGGATGCAGAGGTTTATCTGTCTCATTTGTAATATCAGTTTCAGCACAGAGGATACAGAGGATCACTTTCCCTCTTTATTACACAAATTTGATATCAACAGATGTGACCAACGGGGCTGAAGAGCATCACTGATGAAATCCTCCCACTTTAGACCAAAACTCCACCACAGACAATACAGTATTAACATGCATGCCGGGGTATTGAAACAGCACTTCCCTTTGCCTTGTCTTGATAGCTGTATTGAAATATACCCCTCCAAATGTCAGCCTGGTCTTTTCAAGCTGCCCACAGTGACAAACAAGTGACAGTGATTCCCCAGCACATCAAAAGATACATATGAATGAGACTCTGAGTCTCTCCCTGCAGAGGAGAGGGCTGTTGTTGCTGTTATCAGTAGACCAGGTTCAATGGCTGGCTGACAGGTTGTGTGTGTGTCTATGTGTGTGTGTGTGTGTGTGTGTGTGTGTGTGTGTGTGTGTGGGTATGACTTAAGCCACTTACGGGGGCACAAACCAGACACAACACTAGTTGATTGATTGACAGTTTGTGCAATCGGGGGCAAAAGTTGTGTCCCAAGTTAGTGAAATGATGATTTTTGGGTCAGTGGTTAATGTTAGTGTAAGTTTAAGGCAAGTAGTGGTTAAAGTTCAGGGTTAGGGTTAGTCTCCCGGAAATATAAGTCAATGTAAATACTCCAAAAGTGACTTGCGTGTGTGCGTGTGTGTGTGTACAGTGAGGATACCGAAGGGATTCTAGGCATGTGAACGTGTGTTTTACTGTTAAACAAAAACACAAGTCAGTGCAAAACTCACCAGCAAAGAAATTGAGTTGTACTTGGTGTGTGTGTGTGTGTGTGTGTGTGTGTGTGTGTGTGTGTGTGTGTGTGTGTGTGTGTGTGTGTGTGTGTGTGTGTGTGTGTGTGAGAGAAAGAGAGAAAAGTGGGTGTCTGAGAATATGTATGGGTGTTTGACAGGCAGACAGTTTGACAGAGCTCATGTGTGGCAGTCGCCCTCCTGTGTGTTATCAACGACGCCCAAACGGGCACTGCCAATCATCCCACATGCCAACGGGACCACACATCTACCCACCAGACATGCACGCACAAACACCTGGCAGCAAGTACTGCACGAGTGTCTGCACGCAAACACGCACACACCAACACACACATACAGTAGGCGATGTTGCAAGCTCACTCCCATTGCCGTCTGCTGCTGTCTGTTTCTTTCTGTCATTTCTCATACACAGACACGCACACGCACACGCACACACACACACACACACACACACACACACACACACACTGGGAGCAGGTGTCACTCACACAAAAAGACAGAGGTGGGAGACCCCCTCCATCTACAAACACACTCGCTCTCTCTCTAACACACACACACACATCAAAAAAAGCCGACACTGAGAAGCCTTCCCTCCCTGTGCGGTCCAGCCTTTCTCCTCGCTTTATAATACTCACCGGCCAATAAGCTTTTCTCTGTGTGCTGCCCTCATCATTAAATGTTCTGCACCTGGTGAAAGTATCGAACTGATGTCACGCCATGCCAAATTATGTGAGCCAGATTTTCCTCCTGTTTCAACCCTTGTTACACGTGTTCATTTCTTGAAGTTGTGAATGTGACTCCAGTCAAATTCAGAACTACGAGTCCAAGTTCAAGTCGAAACTTCCTTTTATATCCAGAATTCCAGCCTAGTTTAGCCCAGCTGAACTACGCATTTGGCCAAACTTTGTAACAAAACTAAGAATTTAAAGTTTGTTTGGTTCTCTGTCTGAGTGTTTGTACAGATTAAAAAAATAAAGCCTCAGGTATACTTACTCATCTCATTTAAATGAACAATGATAGAAGATTTTAAATCATTGTACTCAGTTAATGCTATGATTCATAACATGTATACTTAATTAAGTCTCTTTCTCTAATGTGGTGGAATAATAATGCAGATTGACATATTTTGAACAATATTATGAATAAGCAGTTTGTTGGCATTTAATAATCCTTTCTTATTTTATGAATGTGTTCATTCACTGTGTCCATTGTGATGGATTTGTATTGTGTTTTTATTCTTTTGTATTGTTCAGCTATCTACTTGCCAGCACTTCAACCAAATCCATGTGTGTCCCTTGTGGTTTGCCGTATCCTGATTGTCACAAATGCATCTGTCACACCAAACGTCGTTTCCATGACAACAATTATTGAGACAGTCAACTGCAGCCTGTGCAGAGTGTCAATTAACTCAAAAGGGAAACATGCACAAGCCTATGGACACACAAATCGTCCATTCAAATGGTGCAGACACTAACACACATGTGCACACACACACACACACACACACATATTTCAATGACAGCATGGGTCACATTTGCTTAACTGAAGATGTGATTATTCCACCGATTAAAACTGAAAATAGTGATTAGTTACTTATTATCATGTCTCTTCTGTCACTCTTCATTTCTTCCTCTCTCACTCACTCACTCATACACACACACACACACACACACCCACACACTCTCACTGATAGCCGTGCATCACTTTCTGGATGGAGTGTCAAGCTGCTTTATTCAAGTTAATTAGCGAAGTGTAGATCTGTCAGTCTGCAGGCCTAAAGAGAGGGTCTTTCTCTGTGAATGTGCCATAGAGACACCATCTGCTGTGACAACAGCAAAATAGTAAAATATATTATTTATATATATTTTTAAATATAAAGGGCCAGTGTGTACGATTTAGTGTCATCTATCGATCAAGCTGCAGATTGCAACCAATTGATAACCTCCCCCCCTCCCAAGCCGGTAGCTGCAAAACTCGTGAAAAATGCGAGAGCCAGTGTTTGGTTGAGCCTGATCTCTCAGAAATACGTGACAGGGGCACGACTTCTTAACACTGAATTTCGTGATGGGGACTCGTAATGTGTCAAATTTACGTGTCCCCATCACGGAAACAATACCAATGTAAAATCAATGGGAATCCTTTCGTGGTGGACACACGGATTCCCCGGTTAAACAACGTCACGTAGTGGGCGGTAATTAATACTGTTTTCTAATCTATAAATCTTTTATTTAATCGTTATTTTTAATAGTTATTTAACTGAATTTATTATAGTGCATTAAATATGATTTTTTTGTTGTATAACAACAGGTTGTGTATGATATAACATTTTGGTGTAATGAGGTAGTTATTATATTTATTACCGCTGGACTTTACCTTTACGTTATTAAAAAGGGAAATACTGTCCTCTTTTAGCATTTTACTACATGAATAATAATATAATCAATAGTTTTATAGGCTGTTATTAGAATGAACCGGGGAATCCGTGTGTCCACCACGAAAGAGGATTCCCATTGATTTTACATTGGTTTTGTTTCCGTGATGGGGACACGTAAATTTGACACATTGCGTGTACCCACCACAGAGTTCAGTGTTAACAGGGGTTGTGCCCCTGTCACGTATTTCTGTGAGATCAGGTTGGTTTGGTTTGTCCCTTCTAGGCTACTGTAGAAATGTGGTTGTGCAACATGGCTGGCTCCATGGAAGAGGACCCGCTCCCTATGTAGATAGGGCTAATTCTAAGGTAAGGAAAACACAAAGATTCTTATTTTCAAATGATTGATGGTCTGTAGTATGGCTGAAACTGTCCCAAAAGTACATTTCTGTTACAGCTCCACTGTAAGCGTTTTCTTTAGCGATAGTGTAAGCGGTGGAGGCTGTCGTTGAAATAATATTCATGAAGTTATAAAATACAAACAAAAGTGCAAAGTATACAGTGAGTAGAGAGCTGAGGAAAAAATGTTGCCCAGTACAGTGCCATTTAATTTTCTCTTCTGTTTATTAAGCAGATTATAAAGCCCAGGGACACACACAAAGTTTTGCTCAAACTGAAACATTGTGAAGTCGTGCAGAGTCATGAAATCTTGATTTGAGGAATTGCCTCTAAAATTTGTTTTGCATTCTGTCTGAACACACAGTAACACATTTTACGGTCAAAATTTAAATTTGTCCAGATCTTTGATTTGTGACTTAATACCTGCATAAGCTGTAAGCTTATAACCCTAATATCAGTTTTACAAGAACTGCAGCAATGCAATTTTGTTTATAGACTTTTGATTTAATGGGCAATATCACCTGATTAGACCTTCTCTAATATTGCCTGATTAGAAGAGGTGTACAGACAGTGTTTTTAGTACCAGTCAAAAGATTGGGGTGCTATTGGTACCTATTCATTCAAGCTTTTTCCTGAAATTATGTATTAATTTAAAAAGTATTAATTTAGCTTTTAATTAGCTTTTAACTTATTTTTTTAATAGTTGTATTTTTACTTGATTTTATATATCGTTTTTATTGTATTTAAACTACTTTTACTATTTTTATTGTTATTTTTATTCTCATATTCCATCTTATATTAATTTTCTGTTCTTTTTTTTTTAAACATTGCTTAATGCTCCTTTTATGTGATGTTAGGGTTGGTGAATGTCATTTATTTTAGTTGTAAAGCACTTTGAGCTGCATTTATTGTATGAAAGATGCTATACAAAAAGTTGTTATTATTATCATCTTTATCATTATTATTATTATTATTATTATCAAACAAACACATATGTTTCGTATTTTGGATTCTTCAAAGTAGTCACTGTTTGCCTTGATGACAGCTGTTCACACCAACCAGTTTCATGAGGTATTCACCTGAAATGGTTTTCAATTAACAGGTGTGCCGTGTCAAAAGCTAATTAGTGAATTTCTTGCCTTCTGGGACCATGTTGTGCCAAGTTAGTGTTGGTGTACAGTAAATAGTCCTATTAGACAACTGTAGTAATCCATATTATGGCAAATATTGTTCAACTAAGTAAAGAGAAATGACAGCCTGTCATTACTTTAAGATATGAAGGTCAGTCAATCAGAATAAAGACCCTTGAATGACTTTTGACATGTACTCTTTCCTTTAATTCCTGGTTTAACTCCACCCATCTTCAACCGGAGCAGCAGTCTAATCAGTCAGAGTGAAAACGCCTGCGTAGGTGTGCAGGGCCTTTAACAATAGACTTTTTTCATGGAAGACATTTTCACATGTTACAGTATAGTAGGAAAAGCACCGGTGTAAATAATTAAATTAGTGACGGCTGAATTACATTTTGCTGCTTGGGTTTCGGGGTCTTCGTATTGTGCATGCTGGCTCGCTGTCAGGGCTTAATGGGAACCTTAAAATGTTATTAGTAACACCTGTGCTTTTCAGGTCAAAACATCTGCCGTGAAAAAGGTCTATAATAAAACGATTAGGCTTGGTAGCTCATGACATAATGTCAGACTAAACTGGACGTTGTATTTTTTATAAATAAAGTCTAAAAATATATAGCAAAAGTCACATTTATAAAAACATACTCTTAAAGGGAAATGGGATGTTGTATTTAGTAGAAAAAGCAAAGCAGCTAAGTGCAGGGAAAATTGACTTTTGTGGGACACTGCTTTTGAGAGAGAGAGACGGAAAGTTGGAACAGGAAATGGAGGTACAATCAGACAGACAATGGTCCACTAAACCTTACACATACACACACACACTAATACACACATGCTTAAACACACGTTTGTGTTATCGCCAAACACTTCTGTTGTATTTTGATGAAAGGCTTTTACAGAAGAAAGAAAAGAGGAGCAGAGGATATGAATCATTAGATCCAGACAGAGAAGTAGACCAATAGAGGATGAGTTAGTTTGAACTTGGTTTATTGTCATTTGTTTGTGTGTGTGTGTGTGTCGGTGTGTGTGTCGGTGTCAGTCTCAGGAATTACAGGCGATGTGCTTTGATGGTTCAGCACAAAACAAGAAGCAGATGTGTGGAGTTTGCTTGTTGTTTGAAGACAGTGTTGTTGTCCTTGTCATGTGTTTGTTTGTGTGTTTAGATGCCCCAGTTAAAACTCGACGCTTTGCTCCTCAAACTACTACGAGCCTGCGCGAGTCTCAAAACAACACTCGTACATACAAATTTTACATATGCAAATGCAGTTGCATACACATCGTTAGTCAGGGATTTCAGAGGTACTTTAATCACCAAGGGCAATACATACAGAGGACTTTGTGAAAACTTGTGCATAAATTTAGAGCCAGTGAAACATTTCAAAGCACTCACCCAGTTGCAACCCATGGAAGAGGGATAAAAGTCATAATGTGGACAACAAACTGTGTAAAAACTTAATGTGCAGCTGAAAAGAGAGTCCTAACACTCACATTCTCCACTCATAAGATCAAAAATACAATTTACTTACTTGTGTCACGGCTTCTATAAAGCTGATGTTGATAATGAGTCATCTTTTCAGGAAATAGAGAAAGGTGCAATGCAGTGCAGATTCATTGTACGTGTAATTTGATCATTGTAAATCAACCCCATGCTGAGTATGATTTAGTAGCAGCTTATTATTTACCTGGGTGGTGCTAACAGGCACTGAGGGCTTCTGCTCACTCACTAACAATGTTGTTGTCTGGCTTGGTGCTCTGAACTTTAACTCCAGCTATAGAAGACTGTTACTTTTCAACAGCTGAATCAAAAAGCAGACTCCATCTAACAGCTCAGCTCGGCTATTAGTCTGTCTCTTTTTTCTCACCAAGCAGAGAGATGCTCCAGGGAAACAAAACAGACAATGCAGAAAGTAAATTAATTCCAGTTTTTCATGATGGTGGGTGGGGGGACAAAATCCACAGCCCTCATTTTGAGTAAAAATGTATTTAAGTTTATTTGAAGATAATATGAAACTTCAGCCATCTAAGTTATTCAAATGACATTTTTCAGTCAAAAAAAAAAATCCCTTTTTGTGTCAGTATTTTCCTATTGAGCTGCAGTGGAAGGGTAGTAAGAAAAAGAGAAAAGTTGGCACTAAATTCGAAAGATATTGACTTGATTTGACTTGAACTTGGACAACTGAAGCTTTGTATTTGTTTAAAAGGGGGACTGTGGATTTTGTCCCATCACTTACATTGAAAGTACATTAAGAGCTCTCTTAATGGCCAGTATGAACAGGATGAATTATTACAGCAAGAAAAACATGCTCGTTTAGGCACCTAACTGTTGTTTCAGGACAGACTTGAAACATTTTGAACCTATCCTTTAAAGACCTGCTTCTGTGATAGAAGCACAGAAGCAGGTCTTTAAATATCGGCAAAGCAGATATTCAAAAGGGCATATAAAAAGTGGCAGCAGCCTACAGTTTAGCCGACTACACCATCTCACTATTAACCGTTCCTTTTTGGTGGTTAATATTAAAGCTAATTAAATACTTCATTTCTTAAGAGTGCCTAAAATTCTTTGCTTCTCTGTTAATACGCTTTTAAAAAATATCCCTTTTTAGGTTTTTTTCTTCTCTTTTTAATTTAAGAGTCCAATGATTGTGGATGTTGCTGTGAAGATTGTAAAGCCCCTTGAGACAAATCTGTGATTTGTAATATTGGTCTATCTAAGTAAATTTATCTTGATAGTAACAGCCCCCCTTCTGTGCCATTTTTTACACCAATTTACTTGGATTACATGGAGGTGGGATCAGAAACAGGATAGTGTTGAACTAGTGTGTATTGCACAGCTGGAACAGCACCCATGAAGCAAGGGAATACAAAATAAATTTAAGTTTTTATCAAGGTTAATATCATACTGTATAACTTGAAATAATATCATAATGCTTCAAAAGTAAAAATTAATTTATATGCTTATTTAAAAAAAATAATTCATGAAGCTTGCTGACTCTGGATTAAGCTTTAATGCTTGTGGGGTGTGATACATGTGCTTCTTTTGGCCAGCTGCCACTGCATAAATTATAGCCTCCATTCAGTGATCATCTTTAGATATCACAACCAATAATACACTTTTAAAATGTCTTCATAAACTTACTGATAAAAAATAGACTATTTTAATTCCACTTTATTTGGTTTGACAGTATGCACTACAGTCAGCATTATGATTTTATATAATAAAGATTTGAATCTATCAAAAAAAAAAGTGGTTATCTACAATTTGAATGATTTTATGATAGAGGACATTGGACACATCAGTTACTCTAAAAGTCAGCAAAACAAACAAAAATAACCATGAAATACAAGGTTTCTGTTGGATGCAGACATTATGAACTGAAAATGAACTGTGACTGTGATGAGCCAGCCGTGAAAAGGAATATTGAAATAGTCAAAAGTGAATAATCTTTTTAATTTAGTCAGTGTGTGTGTGAATAGGGCAGAATCAGTGGCATGAATACATAATTACCTCACTATATTTCCAATATCCCACACTATGATATAAGGCACCATATTTCAATGACATTTAAAACTATTACTATTGCATACACATGCATATATAACTATGTACATAAATATATGAATATATATCGTTTTTCTCAATAAAAACAAATAACAATGCCCAACTGTGTACAGGAAAAGAATAAAAATTCATTGTAACAATGAGAAGATAAAAAAGCATGGTCAGAGCTGAGATGGAAAATATATTTGGAGGCATAACACTTTGAATCTGCAGTAACATTTGCAAAGAATATCAATCACATGAAATAATTAAAATGATAAGGATCAGCTATTGTGTAAATTCTGACCTACAGAAACATTTAAATCCTGAGGTAAGTCAGACTAAACATTTGAACTTGCTTGATATGTAATTACAGTAAAATATTCACTCTTAGTCCATCTGAATATCTCCTTTTACTAGATAGAGACCAGGAAAGGGTTCTTTTGGGGTTTCTTGCTTCTCCTAAATGAATATAGTTTATTATTTTTTTTACCTTTTTTTATTTTTATTTCAAAATTGTTAAGAGTAAGTTTGAATCTAATAGCACACAACAGGTGTCACAACAATCACATCCAACATAACTAAACAGGAACAGAAAATTATCCAAAAGATAAAACTGGACTATTTAAAACAATTACATCCCTTATGAAACATATTTTTTAATGTGATGCTTGAATGCCTGTTCCCAAACCCAGAGTGAATTACATGAAAGTGCAGTTTTGTTTTGTTTTTTGCTTTATTCTTTATCCTTGCTCTATTAACTGTGGAATAATATAGAAATCAGGTCCATTTCTGTGGTTTTTAGCGATGTGTGGGTGTCAACAAATACATGAGGGGTTTTTGTGAGGCCGACATCAAAAGGTGAACCAGTGGCAGTAGTTCACTAAATCCTTCTCTTATCTTGTGCACACATAAACACACACGTCACCCACCTATTCATGCGGTCAGGGTTGTGATCCGAGAAAGGCCAAGCAGCTTTGTGAATAATATCAATTCTCCATGGGAAACTAATGAGTGGTGGACATGCCCACTGACCACGAGGGACACAATCCATTCCTTCACACTGGGCGTCTGTCGGAGGCTATGATGTGTCTCCATGTATGAGTGTGTGGAGCTGCTCGGTCAATGCTCTGCCATATGGCCACTGAGTCAGACCCCTTCAGGATTTTTTTGGAGAGTCACCCTGTAGTCCTGGCTCCGTGTGCCCAGACGTGACCCACTCATGCTGGGCCAACACGGAGGGGACAGTGATATGGTGAGAGGGGGGAGGATGGAAATAGAAAGAGTGTTCTGTAAAAGGGAAGAAAAACAAAGAATATGATTTAGAGCATGAAAGATAATCTGTGATGCTGTAAAAAGGAAAAGATGCAGGGAGAAGAAAGGAGGGGGGATGTGAAAAGAGCCTTAAGTAAAGACAGAGAAGCTGGATGGGAGAGAAGAAACAGATTGAGGAAGACACAAACAGAAGAAAAAGGACTATTCAGTTCCAAGGGTAAGATGGGGCGAAGTGAAAAGAAAAAGAGAAATGATGAGAGAAGAGGGCGAGGGGAAAAAAAGAAAAGAGTAAAAGAGGGGGAAATGGAGTGAGAGAACGTGAAGAGGCCAGGTGCAGTGGCAGAGCAGATGGAGAGAAGGAAAGAGGGAGGGAGGAAAAGAGTGATGGCGGGCAGGAAAACAGAAGAGTAGAGAAATTAATGTCTCGACTGTTGTGTGATGGGGCGTGTCTGTTTCATTGCCAGGCTGCTTTTCTACACTCATTTAAAAAACTCTGCTCTCCTTCCAGTCTTCTCTTCCTTTTCTTTTTCTCTTTTCAAGCTTTTTGTCTCAATTTCTTGCGCTTTCTCTTGCAGATTTTAATTCAGTTACTTCCCTGGCATGACTGTACATCTCCAAAAAAAGCACTTCAAACTGTTTGCCAGAGTGTAAACACATGCCACATGAGCACTGTAATTTGGTTTGAAAGCAAACAATAGTACATCATCACCGATATATGTAATAAGCATTAAGAATATCTAATATTACTTATTTGGTTTAAAAGACTTGTTAACTTGTATCTCATACAAAACAAGTTACTCAAAAGCCTGAGGACAAACACTATCTCAAAGGAATAGTTCAAAATTTTGGGAAATGCTTTCTGTTGGAGAGTTAGATCCCACTCTCATGACTGTATGTTGCATATAAGCCTGCACAGCTAGCAGGTGGTTAGCTTAGCTTAGTATTAAGACTGTAAACATGGGGAAACAGCTAGCCTGGCTCAGTCCAACAGTAACAAAATCAGCCTACCAACACTTCCAAAGCTCACTAATCAACATGTTATATCTTGTTTGTTTAATTTGTTACAAAAACCAAAGTAAAACCGACCAGTTGGGGTTTTACTAAGGGGTTTTGTGTCGGACTATTTCTTGGCCGGGTGCAGTAACTTCCCGGATTATCGATCTTCTCGCCTAACTCTCAGCAAGAAAGCAAACAAGTGAAATCCCCCCAAAATGTTGAACCATTGCTTAAAGTATCTGTGCTTGTGTGTATTTGATGTTTTAATCTTTCCTTTATCTCTATGTCCACACACTCACACACACATCTGTCTGACATTGAAGTCTTGGAGAGACGGCTTGCCGTCCCAGAAAGCAGGATGGAAATAGCATGAACAATCTCTCTTCTGTTCTGTCACAGGGTCACTGGAGCGGTGCAGACATAAACATAATAATCCCTTTGAGCACCACGGGGGACAGGATGCCCATATATGGAAGCGAGGAGAAAGGGAGGCGTGTCGGGCCCTACAGGGCCGCGATGGAGAACTTGACATGGCGGAACGGCTGAATTATATTGGAAAGCCTGAGAACAGTCGAGCATCCAGACTGTTAGAGTGGAGTGGTGTGACTGTCTGTCTGGGGCTGTAACAAACACACACACACACACTCACAGTCTGCTTGCCTGTCTCCTCTTCCTCTTTCCGCTCTCGCCTCTCCACGCCTCTCTCCTTCATGCCTTTTTTTCTCCAAAACACTTATTTTTTTCCGAACCCATCTGTCATCCACGGCAACTTTTACTTCCTTTTGTTCTTTCTTTATTTGTGACTTCTCGTCTCTGACCCCAGTCCTCCCACTGTTTCCACCTCTGTGTCCCACACCGGTTAGCTTTCTCTGTAACGTCCAAATGTTTTCCACCAGTATTGGCAAAACACTCAATGATCAGATTTCTCCACCAACAACAATTTCACCACCCTTGTAGTGTGTGAAAATAGCTTTTAGTCAGTCATGGAGTCCAAGCAATCCAAAACTCCACTAAAAACAGTCCATTACCCTCCATTGTGTTGGCCAAATAAAGGTCATCTATCTGCAAAACTTAACTTTGTAACAGTAGAAGATGAGTTAGATGAGTGTTTGTGTAGTCTGTCCTGTTTCCAGGTCTTCGTGGTAGAGAGGAAGGTCATGTTACTCGAATCCTGCCTGTTTTGGCGTCACCTAGAAGTTGTTGGATCCTCACTGATCCATCATCTTTATGTATGTTTGCAATCTATGTACCTAATACTGTGATTTAGATTCATCATATTGCAATTTTACTATTATTATTATTTATGTCTACTGTATGTACAACATCTATTGCATGTCTGTCCATCCTGTGTGTGGGAAGCGTCTAGCAATAATTATAAACCTTATTGGTGTGTCCAAATATGGCAAGGCTACCAATATAGTTTCATGAACTGCATTCTACAGTAAGATGTAAATTTACCCAGTTTAGATCATTTAAAACTGCAGGATGAAGATCGTATTAGTACAATACACTAGTGCACAGACTGACAAGCTATCTTTTAAGTTGTTATGGTAAATGTTTTAATACCAGCAGAGCATTTAGAGAGCATTAAGAGTCGTGTTTCTGCTACATGCTCCACTATGCTCACCTGCGGGTTGCTGACTTTTCTCTATGGTATTTGGTGCTGGACAGTTGTTCGGTGAGTTTATCTGAGCTTTTTTCCACAGAGAATAGCTGCGTGTTGTCTTTGGAAATGACACTAATGAGGGTAGTCAGACTAAATTGAAAAGTAATGTTGCACACTGAACGATACTAAAACAAGACTCAGGATTATAAAGCACCTCGAAGTTTTCCTTACTTACACTCTAAATAGATTAAATTGGATTTGATTAGAGCTTTCCCTACTTTGAAATTTGGTGAGTCATTAGCAAAGTATAGCACTTTAAAAGCAAAGTAAGGAAGTGTGAGACTTTTCAGCTTTTACAGGTCAGGATTGTGAGCAGAGTTTGAGAAGAAAGGTTGGACAGCGACGGCGTTGACGTGTATTTTTGCTGATGTAAGACTAAATGTAATCATTAACACCCTCTACTCTCCCCATCTTTCTTTCCACATCTTTTCTTCATCATTCTCCTCCTTCCCTTCCCTAACTCCTCCGTCCTGAAAGATTTTAAATGTTTAAACAGCGACTCTGGTCAACCATCAATCACACTGACACTGATGATTACTGAAGGCACACACACACACACACATGCACGCACTCACGCGCACACACATACACACAACCTCAGTCATTATTAAACACCTAATGGACACACAGCCAGGCATTGGCCTTTAAGCACTACGTCTATCATGTACACACACACACACACACACACACACACACACACACACACACACACACACACACACACACACATTATACTCTCAATCACTCAAGCTCATTAGCCTTATCTTTCACTTCATCTATCTTTCTCTTCCTCTCACATTCATTTCTCTTTTCTTCTATCACTAAAAAACTAAAAACACCTTTTCTTCCCTTTTCACCTCTTTCTGTTGACCAATATTCATGTTTGTTTCATCTGTAAGTCTCTTTCTGCCACATTTCAGTCTTCATTTGTGTCCATCTGCATCTCCATCTCCCTTTGTCTCTCCTCCCACCGCACATGCATGCAGGGCGTCGGCCTCTGTAGTAAATTTTGTTTCCCGTCCGCTGGGGCGGATGCTGCCTGCAGCTCCGTGCAGAGTGATAGATGATACAATATTGAGCCTCTGTAAAGCAGCGGCTGAGATCTAGGGTTCTCATAAGAAAAGGGCCTCCATAGCCTATAGGGAGAGTAAGACAGGGAGGACAAAAGTATGTGAGGGGAAGAAGAAAAAGAGGAGCAGAGATTGCAATGAGAGGAGAAATTTACACAGAGCTTGAGGAAGGTAAAAAATCAAAGGTGAGTGGCAGAAATAAGGCACACAGGTAAATGTGCGGTCATGAATAATGTAGCTGTCTTGGCAAATGAAAAAAATGTTTGATAATTCATCTGTGCTGCAATGTTAAACTATATATGTTTAATAAAACAAGACAGGAATGATACATTTTCAACAAAGCTAAAACAAGTAATATGGAAACCATAAATAATCCTCTGTTTTTAAAAGACATGTCTTGCACTTATGAAAAAATGAGGGAAGGCTGCAGAGTCGGATAAAAAGCTTTAAATTAGTATTTAATTTTAAATTTAAAACCCGAAGGTCTAGACCCAAAAGCCATCCATAAATTAACCTCACATTTCATATGCTCATTTTTTTTCCCTAAATCCACCCTGCATGATAAAATTCAATCAGGGCAGGTTTTCAGACAGTCTTAATCCATGAGGGCTCTGCATGATGGCAAAATGTAACTGTTGCTTCTAATATCAGCCAAGTTCTCAAAGTTTAATTGAAGTTCAAATAGATTATTTAGCAAGAGTACTGCAACAGGGACATAAAGGTATAAAAACATGACAAAATCCATTATGCTGTTTTGACTGAGCTGATATAGAGAAAAGTAAGAAATCATTGCTTATATAGATTGTTAAAGACTAAACTCCTGACTTTAATCTATATTTAAATGCTAACTAGACACGGAGGTAAAAGATATGGGTTGAGAAATGTAAGTCTGTTGAACGTCTGACCTCACCTATCATCAGGTGACAGGTAGACTGGGAACAGATACTCATTAAGAGCCTGTGTGAAGGTATTATTGGAGCATTTTCATGCTTTTATTACACAGCTGACGACGAGTGGAGAGATGACAGGAAATGTGGAGAAGGGAGTCGAGGAATGATACGCAATAAAAATCCCAAATGTGAACTGGGGATGTTGCAGTTCATGGTCGGTGCTTCAAAGCAGTAGGCCACCGAGGTGATCAGGGCCTGTATAATGTTAACTGAGCAAATAATGAAACGTAACAATAGATATTTAGCACATGCTGTTTTCATAGCATCCAATAAAACACATCCCATGGTTGGGTCTTACTTGAGTTAGTATCATTTGTTTGACTGATGGCTACTGAGTGGACCCCCTTCGCTTGTCTTCACCTGAACGAGCCGGTCATTAACACACAACTTGAAACCCGAGGAAAGAAAAGTTAGATAAGTTATGACCGATTTAAGAGGGTCTGTGAACTTGCAACAGCACATCCCAGCTTCAGCATTTTAAACAATTTAAATAAGATGCTAAAATCTTTATTAAGACATAATTTTACAAGGATGTAGTAAGAGAGAACATAAAAAAAGAGACAGTCTGTAAAATGTAACAATAATGGTCTGAACTGAGGCAGAATACATAATTTAAGTGGAATTAGACAGATTAATGTCTTTCTTTGATCTATTTGGCAAAAAAGATAAGTGTGGATGATACATTCAAGGTGAGACGAACAAATCTGTAAAGTTTTGTAGATTGTGAGTTGTCTCTGAGATATTAGAAACTTAGTTTGGACAAGTTGATGTACTGTCCATTTCTGTTTCTTTGATTCTGTCTCTCACACAGTATCAGTCAAAAGTTTGGACACATTTATGGTAATGAGAAAGTGTGTCCAAAAGTGCATCCAAACTTTTGACTGGTAATATACACACACATACATACATTCGGTGCTGGAAGTGTGTATCAGATTGGTTAATAGAGCTATCTGTGGCTCTGTTAGGGATAATGACATTTGTATCAGACTGGTTAATAGAGCTATCTGTGGCTCTGTTAGGGATAATGACATTTATCTGACCCAAACGCCCGTTAAGTTATCCAAAAGAATCTGGACAGGCAAAGATTATACGCTTTAGTTGTCTCTAACATCTTTTTTTTCTTCCACTTGGCGTTCTTATCTTCTACTCTTCCTGTGAATGTGAAGCAGGAGCAGCACTGCTAAAGGAGAGAAATCGATAATTATGACTTATAGTTCAAGTTCTGTGAAGACAGACAAAACCCCCTAAGGTCTGAGTGATATACTACTTAAAGGCCCCCTCCGCTTGAAAATATGTTTTTCTTCTTGTTCCTTCAGATGAATGTTTGAGCTTCGCCGTGCAGAATGATGTATGTGCTGAGTTTGACATGAAAAGGCTGTTTTCTTACTCATCTGCTGAGGGAGGAAACTTTCTCTGCTCACCTTGAATCTGAGTTTAAGGAGATGACCTACGTGCATGATTTGTGACATCATACCTATTTCAGAGCTGGTCAAGGTCCAGTATACAACTTACACAGAGTGCGATGTGTAAACTTGAAGCCTGTAATGCACAAACACTGAAGTAGGAGACATTTTGTGTCCAGCAGTTACGCTTTTGAAATGAAAAATATTTGCATATTCATAGACAGGATTTTTAATGAGGGAGAAGCACTGGATGTCAGTCTAAGGATTTTTAATGAGGTAGTTGAACATCTTTTTGTGGACAAAACATGTCAGACACAATCTATTATTCCAAGCAGAGGATTTTTTTATATGTCCTAAAACATGTCTGGAGGGGATCTTTAAACAAGCAAAAAGAAATGAGAACCACACATCACTGAGGGGGAAAAAAACTGCAGCTAAATAAAAATAAAGAGTTGTCAGAAAGCAGAAAGTTGACTGTTTATATCAACTCTTCCTGCTGGTTTTTCCTTAGTAAAAGCCATCCACCAAATTTAGCAAAATCGAAATTTGCATTTTCATTTCCCATGATTCACAGGTTATTGTGACAGTTGTGTGTGCAGTGTGTGATCGTTTGTATTTTCAACTGTTGGTAGTTGTGTGTTTGCAGCTTTGCAAGTGTATGTGCGTGCATGCGTGTTTGTGCAACCCCAGGTGGTGTGTCTGTTGGATGTATCCAGTCTAATTATAGTCAGGTGCAACATTATGAGCCAACAACTCTCATGGCTATTGCAGTTTTGGACAAGCCTCCATGTTACAATTATATGTGTGAGTTTTTAAAACAATCAATACCAATATTTTTGAAATACAGCAAGATTTGACAGAACACTCAGCTGCGTATTAGGGGAAATATCTGGTATAATGTTTGACTATCATCACAAGTTAGTCGCTAACTTTGTCTGTCTGTCGTTCGGGGCTGGCAGGTAGGATATAGTGGGCTTTTAGAGCTTTTACTCTGGAAACAGCTGCCTGCTGAGTAGAAGCAGGACATAAAGTATCAAGGCCAGATTGGTTTAGAGCCACTGTTTTAATCAGAATGAGCTTTTATTTACAGCTGCACACTGGGGTTCCTCAAGTCTGAACAGTTGCTGCTAAAAATCACCAGCTGCCACTCACTATTACATGCTGAGAGGAGACAAGAGAAGGACACAAACAGACACGCACACACACTCATAAAAACCCACAGAAATGCACTGTGTAGCAGAGCTTGCACACCACACACACATGCACACCATGCTGTGCAGGAGGTGCTCAGGGTCTAATAACCTTCTCTTAACTCAGCAGGAAATGGAGGAACCTCCACTCTAGCAGATAAAGGTGATTTACTAGACTTGTGCTGGTGCTGAGTTTAAACTGATTCATGTTGTACAGTAAGTATGGTTAAAATTTTGAAGGTTTTGAATGCATATGGTCGGACAGATGTGGATTTTGAAGGGTTGTGTCTTATCTGATACCCCTATTTGTAGGACAATATCATATTTCTGTGCTTTCCAAACCAAAAAGTAAATGCAGTTCATGCAACGTGTCCTACCAAGAAAAACAACAGTATAGGATGTGAATTTAGTTGCCAAAAATTACTTGCAATTACGTCTGCATGACAGATGCCATGTAGCAGCTGTAGTAATTATGACTTGGAGAAGTGACGCAGTTCAGATGACGTCTATATTTAGTGACAGATTTCCATATTCAGAGGTGGTGGGTTGGGTGGATGGCTCAATACATAGATGGATGGCAGAAAGTGGACTTAGCTGCAGGAGATAGCTGTTTGCGTCCTGTTTCCAACTGTGAGTGTCACATTTCCAACCGTATGTCGGGAGCAGTGTCATATGCATGATTGTCATTGTGTTAACTGTTGCCATGACAACGAAGGCTGCCTAACTTTAAGGAAATTGTAACTTTAACCCATGCCGTGTTTCAAATGATCATTTTAACTGAAACCATCATCTTTTTCTGACCCTAACCAACTGTTTTTTGTGCCTAAACCTAACCAGACTTTAACCACAGTGTTATTACATAATAAAATGTTATTTTTCTACAGTGATTTGCAACAGTTTTAGAAAGCTGCTGATAGAGGCGACATACTAGAAAATGCTCCAATGGGTTGTTTAGGAGTGCAGGTACAATTGACCCATGTTGTCATTTTGTTATGATGATGTGCTGCTTTTATGATATGAGGACTCTATGGTTAAGGTCTGGTTAGATTTAGGCAAATCTGAATAGGATTTGGGAAAGATTGTGTTTTTGGGTTTAAATAAGTGCGTTGTTAAGGTTAGTAAACCTTAATCATCATGGTTACAAAAACATTATGATCATGTTTTTAAAAAACAAACAAACAATATTGCCTTACCATTGGAAAAAGAAATCATTGATATCACATCTTCACGTCTGATTGTTTTGTTGACCCATCCATCCATTCTTTGTTTTTCTGTAATAGCTTCATGTGAGATTTTCTCTTTTGTTAGCCTCAAAATGACTTTGGCCACTAGACGGGTTCTGTCATTTTAATGTAAATGTTTGTCATTTTAGGGCACTTGCTTAAATGACTCATCCTGTCCTTGTTTTATGTCATCAGTGAAACAAACATTTCCTCATTATGGTGACATAAGTACCACAAATTTGTACATAAGTACAGTTATTAAGGTAATGCACTCGGTTACCACTGATAGTGATACGGACAAGAAATACATCTTTATTAGCTTTCTCTTTATGGCTTTTACATAATTGGGAAGAGACTGTTTTTCTACAATAGGACACACACACATACTTCTTCAGTGTCTCTGCCTTCTGCATAGACAAAGTACACACAAGTATACATAAGACCATAACAGTTAAAACAAAAACACATCCACGCCACCTTATCTTTATCCCTTGTTAAAGTAAACACGTCGATACACATGCATGCATTCATAAAGGGAGTCATCTGTCACTCTCCATCAGGTGATGAATAATACACCAGTCTGTCACCAATCCAATAAGCACATGCTGCCCCGAGCCCCGACCTGGTAAATGCACAACATTGAAAAACACAAAAATAGACTCCCAGACACGGACAGATGAACACACAAGTAACACACCTTCACATGCATAAACAAGAGAGCGAGAGCACAAACTGTACACTGACACATTCTGTGCTGTGATTGATTCTTTGGAGCTCTGTTCACATGTGAAGCCATGGGGCATTATTAGAAAATTAATGATAGTGGACTTTCATCCCTTAGAGAGGTAAAGAGTGTAACACACACATACACACAGGAAAAGAGAGGCATTATTAGAAACCTCATGATGCTGGGGGAAAGGCTTACATCATTACTTATTTCTTCCTTCCGTTTCATTATGTGACATTTTTCATGAAAAATATCACAGTCCACCAGAAGCCTCTTTGTTGCTCTAAATAATACCACAAAGAGAACAAAGGAAATGATTACAGCAAATTGTCGCTGTCAGGTAGCAACGGTCACCTTTTTAAGAAAATCAGCCTTCTTTGGAAATTGACCACACTGCATTTAAAGAATTCATCAGGCGCGAGTTTTAAAGGGCTTCGTATGACTAGTCTGTAATCATACTGCCTGAAACTATAGTCCAACCTGACTCATATTCTCTGAATTCTTCCAGCAGAATAGTCAGGCTTCCTCAATATCAATTATTGTGTAAATGTTGGATTGGGTTATGTACAGTATGTGCTGTTTTTTATTGTGCAAGTGTAGAAGATTGATATTTCTTTTTTATGGAAGTGGGTGAATTTGTAGGTAATTATCTTCCTCCTTATGGTAAGATGCTTTTGTGGCTTCAGAGTAGATTATTGTAGGTCATCAGTTGTGTGAGCCTTTGCCTATGAGGACGGTTATGCAAATCAAATCAAATCAAATCAAATCAAGCAGTAGTAGAAAGCTCTGAACTTTCAGGTGATCTTGTTGTCATTTGATGATGTTAAAACATTAAAATGTGTTGCTGTAGGATTACTCAGTCTTTTCTTGTCTATGCCTAATCACCCTAAAAAGAACTCTCTAGTTAAAATGAAAAATGTGCATTTCCTAGTTTTGTTTTCTTTGTTTGTTCATGGATAAAATTCAAAAATTATTTAATAGTTTTTTTTAAATATATCGAATCAATTCAGTTTAGTTCAGTTCAGATCCTCATAAACCCAAAAGAGGAAATTCTTTTGCAACAAGGCTGCATAAAAACATGAAACATGAACAAAATCAAAACACAAGGTCAGGTTGTGATTGCTCGTGTTGTTGTTCAGAGTTGTAAATAACACCCAGATTCACTACGCTCAGACTCAGACACTAACAAATATCTTACTGAATCTTTTGTCTCTCTTCACTCTTTTGTATAATCAACAAGCAATGTACAAAACATTCATGCAGGCAGCTTAGACATCACTGACCGTTGTTTTTTTGCAGTTTTCAACTTGCAGTTTATAACTGATGTATCTAATTAACATTAATGTCTAAGGTAACTTGCCAAAGTGAAACTTGGCAAATGTCTTTTTAATGCCTCTCTTTAATCTGGTGTTCTCAGCCAAGGACTGTGTGTGGGAGAAAGAATCATTACTTTGTAACCCCGCTGCATGATCACAAGTGAACTTTCCGTTTTTAATAACCCAGTATCCAGTATTACATTAAGGGGCTAATTTGCATCTCAGTATTTATATCCAATGCCAACATTCAATGCCAAAGCAGTAAGTAGTGTGCACTATGTGTAGTGAGGAGGAAAATAAGGTTTTTCTCACACCACACAATTTTTAGTTGGGTTAAATCAAATCTGTTTCGTTTGCCCCCTTAGTGTGATTCATCTGGGCAGGTGTGAACTCAGTAATTACACTTGGGTGTGGACCAAACCAACTGCACCAAGACCCCTTAGAGGCATTGGTCTTGGTTTAGTCCCAAATTAACTCTGGAGCGGTTTATTTGTGGTAGGAACATGATATGAACTTGATCGGACCCCACTACTAGCTGTACTCCACTAATTTGAGCGGAACGGCTTCTGACCAATGAGTGAAGTGAAACCTTCTCTGTGTAAAAAGTAACTTAACCAACAGGAAAACGTACCAACTCATCTACTGATTTGGACCAGAGCCAATGAACTATAGGTGTTAAAAAGCCTTAAAGGTCGGGATGTCAGAGAACTTTCACTGACATTAACCAAGTGTTTTAGTTGCTTAACCCTAACCATGTTGCCATACTGCAAAAGCAAAAGAACATTGGCATTGAATGTAAAAAAAGAAGCTAATAATGAACATAATCCCAAATTCTGCAGAATCGTCAAACATAGACATTCCTATTTTAAAATAGGGTTGGTCTTTATAGTTTAACAAGACCAACACAGTATTGAATCTTCACTATTGAAATGATCCTGCTGAGTCGTGCCTCTGCTTTTATTTTAAGCTGACTAAAGCTGATTACAGATCTCAACTGAATCATTTTATTTTTGGAGTTGTTTTTAACTAACATAATTTGAGACATAAACCTGGGTGGATTCAATGACGAGATTTGACACTGCATTAAAATGTGATCGCTGAACGGCACAGAGAGGAAGAGTTGGCAGATAGTGTTTTGATCTGACTCATATTGACAGGTACGTGTGATAATGAGACTTTGCGGCAAGTTAACGGTGGCTATGTGGGTGAGGACGGTACTAAACACTGGCATTTTGCTGTGCCAGCACCCCCTGCAATATATAAACACACACACGCACATCCATGCCACCTACCTAGATAAAAGTGTTAGCTCTGTGGCAGACCACTCTGCGGCTCCCTTAGAGGCCCTGTTGAGGGCTATTGTTGCTATTTATGGGATAAAGAGTCAGCAGGCATGCCAGTGTGTGCTGTACAGTATGTAGTGTATGTTTTTGTGCTTGTTTCTGCAACACACACTCTGGTGTTTATGTTTACTTTATACTCCATATCTGAGGAGTGTGTGTGTGTGTGTGTGTGCCTATATGAAGACCTGCTATGCTCCACTGGGGCCTGATCTTTATGGGGCTTTTTTCCTATCTTTATTCAAGAGCGTGGTCTTTCAATTTGAAAGCATGATTTATTGATTTCATGTTCAGAATTTGTAATTCTTTCCCTTAAAACCATTCCCTTGCACTCAAATAGCCCCCACTTGCACATTCGCTCTGCTCCTGCTCTGACTGGATGCTCGCACTCAGATATATTGTTGCTTGCACAGATTTCCTGCTCCAGCTTCAGCCCTTCTCCTCACACTCAGGCTGCTTTTGTGCGCTCGTAAAACTTCTGCTCTCAGATTTCTGCTCTGCTTTTGAATATTTTTGTGGAATAACCCTGTTAAAATTGCCCAACAGGTGTTCGCTTTACTTCTTATTCGTCCCGTATGGGCGCTTACTCTTTAACCTGGTTCATCCACCCCTCCCTCCAGGGCTTTACTGAATGTACTTCCCTTGGTTTCTTGCATGACTTTTGGAATATAAGGGCAGTGAATATATATACCAGCATCCCTACTTTTTTCTTTTACTTTAGTAGCTGTATAGCACACCAACCTCCTGTCAGTGTGCTAGAGGAGAAAATGAAGTCACCCTCATGACTTAGGAATGGAAGTCTAGTGGATAGCTGGCCAACATGGCCCACCAAAGTCGAAGACCTAAAGTAAGTGCATTATTTTAATGGTGCTATTACTCCCTTCAAATTAAATTGGTTAAGTCATATTTTCAGCACAAGAATACATCCATGATAATATGCTCGGCTTTCAAGTGTGAATACTGTTGCTAGGCAACTAACAACAAAATGGAAGCTGCCGTGTTTCTTTTTTTAAATCTGCATTTCATTGTTTGGGAAGAGTGCCAACATCAAAAGTAACCAGCTAACACATTAAGACAGTAAAAAACAAAAGTAACTTAAGTGAAATATACTTTAAAATTAATATACATTAGTTTAAAAGGCGGCTGAGTGCCACGAAAACATTGGAAAATTTGTGTTCATGTGCACAAATCTATAGATTAAATTTTGTGACTATTTCATGCATGCTGTAAGATTGGGGTTTTATAGCGCCATTAAAATAACTACCTTAACTTGTATAAAAACTAACTTGAGGTCCCTGATTTTGGCAGTTTACAAGCAAGCTGCTACACTCCAGGTCCTGAGTCATGAAGGTGACTTCGTTTTCTCCTCTAGCACACTGATAGAAGGCCCGTATCATATACAGCTACTGTAGTAAAACAAAGGTTTGGCCACTGCTATATACAGTATATTAATTGTCCTTTTATTCCAAAAGAAAGACCTGGAGGGCAGGACTGGGTGTACCCAATTAAAGAGTAACCACCCATACGTGCCTGCAAGGAGGCAGGGATTATTGCATTGGACAACACTACACATGGCATTCTGGTTGGTTGGTGGATTTTTACGAAGTTATTGCACAAAACATCTGAGAGACGAGCAGAAATCTGAGCGCAGAAGTTTTTACGAGCATACGGAATCAGCCTGATTGTGAGGAGAAGGACTAAAGCTGGAGCCGGAAATCTATGCAAGCAACAATATATGAGTACAAGCATATACAGTCTGAGCAGGAGCAGAGCAGGGGCTATTTGAGTGTGAGGGAAGGATTTTAGGGGGAAGAATTACAAAATCTGAATGTAAAATCAATAAATCATGCTCTCAAATTGAAAGACCACACTCTTGAATAAAGATAGGGGAAAAAAGCCTGATAAATTCATAACTCAATACACACACACACACACACACACACACAATCCACTGGAGGGGAAAACTCGCAGCCTGGTTGGTTTGAGCGTCTTAATGCCAACAACTACCTCTAAAAGCACAAGTGTTTGTAGCTGAGCAGCCGTTTAAGATGTGCCAAAAGCTACTGAACGGAAAGACTGATATCATCCTAACAGAATGTGCTCACTGTAATGATGAGTGATGAAATGTTGTACAAATGAATGTGGAGGGATGAAAAACAGCAAAAGAAAGAAGCAGGCAAGGATGACAGTGCTTTTAATGTATGATGATAAAATGTTTCATAATGGAGCAAGCAATAAAGGAGTGAAGAAGGATAGAAGGCGAGATGTTTGAGATGACTGAGAGGAGTAGCAAAGGGGGGGAACAAATGTTAAATAAACTAAAGGATTAATGGAGAAAGGGGGAGGGCAGAGGGAAAGAAAAAGTAAGGAAGAAGAATGGATGATGAAAACAGCTGGGATGGATGAAGAAGAGAGACAAGGAAATAAAAGATGCAAATAAAAAGTTAATTGTAAGATAAACTTGTTTTTCAGGTGAGCCTTTGCAGCTTTGACTATAACTTTTTAATTTGGCAAAAATTCAGGGACAATTGCCAGCACCTGGCAAACAGCCAAAGGAATGAAAACACAGAAATCAGAAAGCAATAAACCTTATGCTGTGATTAGATTTACAACAATCTTATTTGTACTGGTGTAGTGAGAAGAAAAGCTTTTGTCTGATGAAATGTAATTTGATTTAGCAGCATGCAACCAGTGAGTTCGGGACATTAGGAGAGCAGGGCGCTGGAAGCTGCCAAGACTATGAGTGGCTCTCTCACCCAGACGTCCACCCAGGTGGGGGAGATTTAAAAAAAAAAAAAAAAAAAAGTAATGGATTTTATACAGTCTGTGAAGGAGATATTTTGCAGTTAGCTTACTTATGTTTTTCTACAAAGACACTGCACGGCAAGCAAATTAAATTTGTACAGTAGCTCATTATTTTAAAAGTGCTTTTCAGAGCCCATCCGCTCTTTGCTAATATTAGTGCTGCTTTGTACATTTAAAATAATATTCAAATAAGTAAAGTTTATCAATTAGAGCGAATTGACTGGAAGTAAAAAAAAAAAAAAGAGAAAAGAAAGCAAAGCAGAAATGTGGAACAGGTGCAAAGATGGAGTGAGAGGAAAGGCAGAAAGGGAGAGGAAAAAAACAAACAAATAATTGACCAAATTGTTTGCTACACAAACAATTATTTCGGTAAATGAAAAATAATTTGGAGGGCTGCAAGTAAAAAGGAAACAGGTGCAAAAAAAAAAAGAAGCAATGTAGGGAAGGAAGGATAAAAGGAATTTTGCTATGTGCATTAATTTGCTCCAGTAGATTCAATCTAAGCTGAAGGGAGTTCAGGTGGCAATAATACAGATAAACAAATCAACTGTGCTTCTGCAAACTTAACAGTGTGGGTTTTGCACACACAATCAATGTAAGTCCACATAAATTTGAACACAGATACACAAACTCTCACAGATACATTAATTCTTCAGCATTTTGCGTGGAGCCAAAATGTTTATGCATTTAGGAATGCAAATTTTTTGAGTTTTTGCTTATTAAATTTTATTTATTTGGGTTTGGTGATGCCCATTATGCAAATTCCATATTTGTAGTTGACGTTATATTAGGAGTAATGGCTCATAATAGAAGGTTGGCACAGTGGCTCAGTGGTTAATGCTCTTGCCTAACAGCCAGAGGGTCCTGGATGTTATTCCAACAGCTCTTTGATGCCTTTCTGTTGGACTTGCCTCTTGTCTATTGTTTTCTGGCATATAGGCTCCATCCCTTGTCATCCTAAACAGGAATAGTAATAAATGCATGAATGGATACATCAGGAATACACACACATATGTACATTGAAACAACTCAACTCTCTACAGCTGGAACGGCTTTGTGCAGCACAGAATTTCTTCACCTTGATGCTGCTGAGTCTTACTGCACATTTATACAAGCCTGCGTTTGATTTATGTGGGAGCTGTGTGTATTTTGGTTGTGGGAATTTAGGAGAGACCGAGTTCAACAGAGAAAAAAAAGCATGAGTGGAGGGGAGGATGAGAGAGTAGTGATATAACAAGTTGAGTCAGGTTTGCAGGTTTGAAGACCCTGTCCTGCTTCAAATCCATGCATCCTGCTCTTCTTCTTACTACCATTAGTCATACTTCTATTACTATTAGTGATGTTGTTGCTATGTCTCTGTGTGTGTGTTTCACTTTCTCACTCTCTCTCACTCTCTCTGTCCTCCTTTTTCTCTCAACTCAACTGGTCAAGGCAGATGGCCGCCCATCTAGAAACTGGTTCTGCTTGAGGTTTCTTCTCGTTAAGAGAGTTTTTCCTTCTTGTTGTTGTCGCTGCTTTATAAATAAAATATAATTGAATTACAGGGCACAGGGTACATTGAATTTGCAGGGCATTAATCTTAATATGATTTTGGCATTTCTTGTGCTTTTAAAAATACACTTTTCTCACTAAAATGATCTTGACTAAAATGCTAATTAGCTTTAAATTAATTAGTTTCAAGGGCTGTTTTCATATATTTTCTTTGACGGAGCTGTCAGATATCCAAAACTATAATGTCTTATACTCTTATTTAAAGAAAAGCTGCAGTCTGTTATGTATAGGTGCACGTGGGTGTTTGCTATTAGTGATTTGTGCCTCTAAGCAGAGTTAAAATCTGTGTTAGTAGGTTACACTCTCAGCAAAGGCCAACCACTAGAGACCTGTCTGAAGTGTGAGTGTGTGCATCTACAGGCTGACATTCACACTGATCTGCTTAAGATCATATGAGTCTGTCTTTCACCACATTTTACATAAACTTAGTGTGTGTGTGTGTGTGTGTGTGTGTGTGTGTGTGTGTGTGTGTGTGTGTTTGTGTGTGTGTGCGTGTTTGACATTTCGATGAATTTGTTCATGCATGTGTACAGTCGTGTGTTTTTATGTCAGAGGAAGCGTGAGAACCGGGTCAGCCTCCTTAGGAGAGGAGCAACAGTGAGATAGAGAAGCAGTGAATAAATAAGAGCAGGGGCTGATGAGAAAAAAGAAGAGGTGAAGAAATGCTGATGCAGATGGATCAGTGGTAACGTCTCTAAGCTAATTAGGGGGACTAAAACCAAACTTTAACATTATACTGTGTACAGTTGCAGCCAATTAAGAGGCATTGTAAAGTGGGGCAGATGGTTGGAGATGTGGGACAGTCTTTAATGCATTTTTTTGGGGACATTAGAGAAAAAAATTCACTTCACTTGATTGGGACTATTACAGTGGTTACACGTGCGCTACCTCCTAATCTGTGTTGCATAATTTTAGGCTTACTGTGCTTCTTAAATTCATAACATGTGAACACACACACACACACTCAGACAAACACTAATATTCTCAAGATTGCTCTCAACGTGTCATGATTAACAGTAAGCTATTTATCCCAAAATGTCATCATTTTTGTTCCATCATTACTCTCGCACTTTTAAGGTAAATTACTTGAGTGGGCGACAAATTTCCCATTGTGATCTTCCAGCTAATCTCCACCAGGACCCGTGCTTTGGTTTGTGTGTTTTCATGGGTTCGCGTTAATTAGGAGCAAAGCTTTCACGGCTCGATTAAATGAAGAGAATCTTTGATCCTTCATGCTTCGGCCTCTCATGGGCACAAACGCCAGAACACCCATGAGACAGGAGAGAATGAGCCTGAATGTGAGAGAGAGAAGGCAAGGAAGAAAAATTAAAATTAAGGAAGGGTGTAGAAAGTGAGCGAGTGAGAGAGGGAGGGAGGGAGGGAGGGAAATGCCAAAACAAATTTAAATAACAGCATGGCTCATTATTTTTGGCTTGGTTGGGTTTAAAAATAGTACAATCTGCAACATAATAATGCAAAAATCAGTGAAAATCAGATAATAAAAATAAAATAAGCAACTCATTCATGTTTTTCCCCAAGTTTTTCCCTTTTAACTTTATGCAGTATAGGGGGGTAGCTCCAGGTCTGAAAAGGGAAGCCAGGGGCGGCTGTGGCTCAGGAGGTAGAGTGGCTGTCCACCAATCGGAAGCGTGGATGTTTGATTCCCAGTTCCTTCAATCCGCATGTCGATGTGTCCTTGGGCAAGATACTTAACCCCAAATTGCTCCCGATGGCTGCGCCAATGGTGTGTGAATGAACGTTAGCTTCCACCTGATGAGCAGGTTGGCACCCTGTGTGGTTGCCAATGCCATCCATGTATGAATGTGTGTGTGAATGGGTCAATGCGAATGAATGTGACATGTGGTGTAAAAGTGCTTTGAGTGGTCAAAATACTAGAAAAGCGCTAAATAAGTACAGTCCACTTACCACAATGCTGTAGTGACTACAACCTGCATTCTCTCTAAAGGCCATAAGTGGGTGGCTCCACTGGTTCCAATAAGTCTAATTGTATTTAAATATATGGGAAAATGACCCTATTTCTCACTTGATGTATTACCTCAGTAAACAGTTTCCTAATGAGTTTATGGTCTCAATCACTAGTTTCAAGTCTTCTTCAATTAGAGCATGATGTTAATTTAGTAAATTATGGTCCCATTTAGAGTAAAATAGACAAAGCAGGGTATGCTTGAGGGCATGGCTACGTTGTGATTGATTACTGAAGGCGTAGCCGTAGCTATTTCAGTGTGTTTTTCATTAAAGTTAATTGTAACATTTTAGTCACAAAAGTCTTGTTCAGCATTTGGTTGTGGTAAATTACCCACTGAAGAGGAGGAGGATGTTAGGTCTTTCTTTCTTTCTTTGAGTACATTTTGTTTGAATAGTTTTAAGCCTGTTTTTCACTAGCGAAAATCAGCGTTAGCATTAACCATAGACTGTAAATGCACCATGCTAACCAAGCTAGCAGGTAATGTTATGGTCAGTTTCACACTCTCATCACTTCCGTCTCCAAAAATAAATAATGGCCACAGTCAAAGTGTTGAGTTTAGTCCGCAAAACATTGGGTGATGTCACAGTGGCTATGTCCATTATTTTCTTTTAAAGTCTACTACGAGTATAACTGAGGGCGAAGTCCAACTATCAAAATTTCTGGACAAACTTTAAACTACTGTAATGAGTGTCTTCCTGCAGTTTGTAAGCAGTGTGAAACAAAACAAAAATCTTGGATGTGTGAAGATGTAAAATCCAGGTAAAAACCCAGTTAATCCTATCTTTATCCTTCTCCTTTTAGAAAGTATTTTTCACTCAAAAAACAGTTGCAAACTTAGTGATTAACCTTTATTAAAGTCCCTCAAATGCTTTGGAGGATTTTTGATGTACTTTGGGATTATTGAGGTTAATTATTAGTTCTTAGTCATGGCTCCGACTGATCACTTCAGACAAATACACATTCAAGACACAAACACTCGCAACGAAATCACTTGTTATTTAGCCTTTATTAAATAATAATAATAACATTAAAAAAGAAATTTTTCTGTACAAAGTCTACAAACAACAGTTTGAGTTATCTGGCCAGTGCCGTAGGTGTGTGTGTATGTCTTAATGTAGTGTGCATGTGTGCATGTATGTTTGTATCCATCGAGATAGAAGAGGTAATACTATCTGGACTTCCAGAGAGAGAGAGAGAGAGAGAGAGAGAGAGAGAGAGAGAGAGAGAGAGAGAGAGAGATTGAGAGAGAGAGAGAGAGAGAGAGAGAGAGAGAGAGAGAGAGAGAGAGAGAGACATTTGTGTGTTCTCGCAATGTACATTTTCAGTCATCAGTGCTTAGTGTTTTGTGTGTGTGAGAGAGAGAGAGAGTCAGGAAAAACGAGTTGAAGAGAGAGAGAGATCGAGAGAAATAATAAGAGAGCTCCAAGGCACTTGGAAAACAGTCCAATGAAAACACAGTTAGATGGACAGAAAACCCTCCATCTCTCTCTCCATTGTTCCCTCTTTCCATCTTTCAACACCTTTTCATAATCCCCTTATCTTCTTTGTTTACTTCATCATATTAGGCCTTCTGGCTATATGCGATTTAAAGAGGAGAAATGAGAGAGAAAGACAAAAAGAGCAACTTCAGGTTCCAGACAAAGATGCAACAAGTATGACATGTTTGACTCTAGTTTCCCTCTTTTTTTCTCTTTCAGTTTACCCCCCAGAGGACAACAACTTGTCCTGAATAGGTCAGATTCACAAAACCAAGAGAAGACTTTCTGGGATTGACCTTTATCTGCTGCAGCAGGGCAGATTAACAAAGAAAAATACAAAAAAGGACAGGGACAGGTCAGCGGCTCATCCTCCAATGTCATTTAAAAAAAAGATTTCGGTCTGGGTTACTGCCCCCCCCCCCCCCCCCCCCCCCCCCAATATATGTCTTTTGTTTTGTTGTCTCTTTGCATGTTGTTGATTGTCTCTCTCTCTCACCCTCCACCTGACAGTCTCATTTTCTGTTTCATTTTGTTTATTTTTCTGTCTGTCTATCTTTATGTTATTGGATATGTTTACATGCGCAGAATCACCTATTAGCCGTACTCAGATAGTTTAGATTCACCTTTACATGTGAACCTTTCATCACATTTTTTTAAACTGCAGATGGTTTGCTTAAAATGTATGGAAATTAAATATTGTTCAATGCCATTAAAATGTACCCATAGTGCAACAAAAATGTTATTACCTTCATCTGCTTGCAATCAGGAGGTACAGTACAGTAGTGTGATATTAATAAAAAGCAGGCAAACTAATGGTGTGATGGTGAGTTTGGATGCCAAGTGTAGAAAGTACAAGAGGCACAATCTGAAGTCAGTCAAGTGAGACTTTTTGGTTTTTTTAAACCAAGAAAACATGAAAAATGTGCAGATATGTTTAACATAAGCCTTTCATTGATATGTTAAAGAAAGGTATATTGGGAGGCATTAAAGGTGCCCTGTGGAGTTTCTTGTAAACACAGTTATAATAACAGTCAGTATTTCTCACCAAAAGTCATCATATCATTGATTGAATTTTCTTATAAAACATTTGCAAAGCCTTTTTAAAAAAAAAACAATTGCACATTGTTTACATCTTCATTTTGTCCTTGCTTTTGCTGCAACGTTACTATATTTCTTAGACCATTACTTCGGCTAATTGTCAATCAACACGTTGCCACATGCTCATGCAAGTGCACGAGATACAAACACCATGGGAACCCACTGTAAAAACATTGCTTCGTCTCGTAGCGCTACTATTGGCCAAGAACTCCACAGGGTACATTTAATTTGCCACCAAAATGTATTTAGCTAAAGCCAAATAGTGGCATATGAAATGTAATTCTTTGGAGAAATAGTTGCATAATGTTAGCCAAAAATGTTTAACTGTTTGAGTAGGTCCAGTATCCTCACCAGATTTTTGAGTTGTGAGTATGCTCAGGGTTGTTTGTATAACTGGACTCCTAATGGCACTTCTCCTGCATGTAAACATAACCATCATCATCATCTCTCTCTCTCTCTTCTTCCTTGTCTGTCTATCTATCTTTGTGTGTACAGTATATGTGTGTATCCTCCTGTTCATCAGTCTCTTCAGCAGCACTGGCCCTCCTCGATGGCTGTCCTCCGATACGACGTATACTGTAAGTTAGCTTAAGGCTCGATTGTGTGTCCAAGAAAGTCGATGGTACGATATCCATTCTCCTCTTTAGTCATTCCTTCTCCTTCCATTTTTGAGTGTCCTTCAATCAGGGGGTGAAGTTAAGAGCGGTGGATAAAAGGCAGGATGATCCATCACTCTCAGTCTGTTTTCCACCCAAACTCTTTTAACACTTGTTCAGACCCCCCCTGTGCACAGACACAGCTCTTTGGCAATCCATAGGTTGCAATAAAACTATCACTGACATTTTGTTCACACAGTGTCTGTCCATCATTTGGGCATCATACAGTCTGAAAAGCAAAAAAATATATATATATACCAAAGACAAACTCTAGAATACTGAATCTAAAGCACGACTCCATAACAGCATGTTAGATTTAGATAAACCTCTGATTTTCTGTCTTCCATCTTCCTTTACTTTTCTTCTACTCTTTTTAAAGACTGTTAATCTGTAATGGAAAATGTGCCAAAATAGAAGAGGACTGAAATAACAGTTAAGACCATGGAGTCCAACACAACGCTAAAGAAAGTCTAAAAATGGCGTAAGAGCTCTACAGGGCGTCTACAAACTGAAGCTGGCTTTTCTTTACCTTTTTTTCCCCAACAGACACAAGTCTAAAACAGAACAAAAACAGTCACCATTACTCTTCTATGCCACTGGTTTCACAAAGCGCAGACCGAGGGCGGACAAAGGAGCGAGCGAGCGCCATATGGCAGGCTAATGGATGTTTGAAACTCACAGAACTCATATCGAAAACTCTCAGAAACAAACAAAAAAAGAAAATGTCCTTTTTCATTCTCCTTTCTTTCTTCGCCTTTAGAAATCTAGATTCATTTGAGTTGCGTGGTTTGATATCTTTTAAACTTCTTTAGGGGGGGAGGGGGTTGGCATTCGCTTGATATGTGTTGATTTCAGTCAGAAGTAACCCACATTAAATGGTCCACTGGTGATGAAGTCTTCACAACATTTCCGCATGCCGTCTCTATTGGCCACATTCAAAGTACCAGTCATGGGTACATGTTAATGAACTTCTCATCTACATGAGGAATCCCATCAACAAAATTTTAACCAAACATCCCAGACAAGTGCTGTCATTTGTGGTCCAAATGTCCAGATTGTCACGGGTGCTCTAGTCCATCACCTTCCTAGCTTCATTCCAGTGGTTGGTGGGTTATATTCTATGGTAGATCTGTCATTCATATTCATTTATTCATTCCTTCATTCATTCACAGGCTTTTATAATCAAGCAGGTTCTCTCCTGCAGGCGGAGGAGATATTGTACTGTGGGTAGGGGAGATAAGAAACAGGTGTTCCCCCAGTTTAGGCCTCATAGCATGTAGGGTAGATAAAAGTCACAAGTTCCTACTGGCACATGAGTAGCCGGGGAACTCTGGGTTGAATGTTACCCCTTTAGACATCAGAGCAAAGGAGTAGCAGGATACTAGGTAGGGGAAACTGGGCATTGAACAACAGATAGTGCTTCTTTTTCCTGTTTTCTTTGTCCAAAGTGAGAACAAAATTACTTTAGAAGGGGATCGCAGGACATGTCTTTCCCCATGGTTCTGCCCCTCTTCCTTTTCATGCCTCCGAGCAGCACCTCTGTTGATTTATCTTCACTTTATGTTTGATCCCGTCGTACAACTCAAAGTTGTAGTTCTCCAGCGTTGTAGAGGAGCGCGAGGAGAGCCCACTGTAAGAGCACGTGCAGTAGAGGAGCAGTCCGGCACAAACCGCACCCAGCAGGACGCCGAGGGAGCTCATCACAATGATGGTGAGAAGGATGGGGTCCAGAGAGTACAGCCAGGCATTGTCCTTGTCTTTCTCTGACAATAGGGTGACAGAAGGGGGGTCCACATCAGAGGACGGGGTGGAGAAGGAGGACGGCCATCCCGGGAAAAGATAGTCTGGAGGGACAAGAGGATGATTAATAAACATATAAAAGTTAAAGGAACATACACTGACAGGAGTTTGGAATATCTTAGCATATAAACCATGCTGATGTGTTTTAGATTTAAGGGTTTTTTCATATTATTTCAAGTAGCGGCAGTATTATTGGTATAATTAAACAAATCTTTACAACTTGTTTGAGTTGAGGAGTTTCTTACAGTGAACATACAGTCTGCACATATTTTTATCAAGTATATTATTGTTGTGTGGCGAAGCAGTTAGCGTGCAAATTGATTTGACAAGTCCAAATTGTATTACCATGCAATGATAATGTAGCATAGACATAAAAAATGAATAAAAATGCAATGTTCACCTTGATGCTTTACACAACTCAACAATATTAAAGAATCTAGTAATCTGGTAATCTAAGCATCTTTGTATGTTTTTAGATTATAGAATCTAGTAATTTAGAAACAGAAAAAAATACATCAAAATGTTGGTATAGTGCTTTAAGGAACTGTATCAGAGTCTACAATAATCAGAGTCAATCAATACATTCTCGAACCTTAATATAAGGAAAGGCAGTGTTTAAACATGACCATAAAAAAGATGAATATTGCTGTTGTAACTACTATTGGATGTTGTACTGCAAGATTGGATGGTTTGAGAGAACAGGAGTACAATATGTTGTCAATGAACACTTTCAATCATAGTTTACACTCAGGATCACATCTTTTTAAGCTTGCCAGCTACAATAATTAACAACATTTTCAAATTATGTTGCAATAAAATGTAACTTGGGAATAATTTTGTATCCTGCAAAACCTGTTTACTGTTGCAATTGAGTAGTTAATAGACATAACTCCTAGAAGACAGGCTTGGTCAGAAGCAAATGCCCCACATCATTGTTGACATCTTCCAGAACAGCTAATTACCTTACCAGCAACCCCTGTTGTTACTGACTCCAATAAATGGAGAAACATAATGAAATTAATTGCTCTGTTGTATGTCTTGTGTGTATTGAAGGGTGCACATCTACTTGGTATAAGCAGTCGTGCTAATCCACTTAATTAATGTATACACATGAACAAGCCAATCCGCAATTAAGCACTGCATTTAGAGTGTTTTATAGAGGAAACAGACAGTGAAACAGACACACAAACACACACAGAGACACAGAGAAGCGGTAAACAGACGTGTTTAGTGAGGTAAGAAGCTGAGTGCTCTTCTTGTATTTGCCAAGGGGCTGGGAGAGACAAGGGATAGTAACAGTAACGCATGTGGGCACGCACACATACACACACACATACACAGGGAGGTAAACCATGATTGTTACAGACAGATGTTGTTCTGGTTGCCCAGGAGGAAACTGTCTGTCTCACTTTGCCTGCCACAGAACATGAAAGAGGAGGAGAGGAAATGCACACCAACATGCCTGCATGAACACACCGAAAAAACAACTTCTCAACGCTCTCTCACACCCTCACACTCTCACACACTCACACGTACACCAGAGGTTGTCAGTCATTGTTGCCACAGGCTTTTTCTTGAGGAATCACAATTAAAAAGAAGAGCCACAGGCATGCCTGTGCATGCAATTTCACTGTTCTTCGGGTGAAACTTGTAAAACAGCTGGTATAGCCCAAGGTGGAGAGGAGGAAGAGAGGAGAAGGAGAAGGAGAGGAGAGGATATGACATCAAACCTCACCTTCATTGAGAGAGGGCTTGTTGAAAACAGGATCCTTTCCAAAATCCATAGGTCTGGGATCTGTTTAAAAAAGACAGAAAGAAAAACAGTATTAATCTCAATCATCCAGTCAAACCACATCAGTCCACATCATGTTGTGATAACATCACATCACCTCTTATGTCATCAGCACACAAGCTACATGTGTGGACAGAAATCAAGCTGCATAAACAGCTCAAATAGTGAGTGATCTTGTTTAAACTTTCTGAAGAGATCAGGCAAGAGATCTCATCTAAACTGTTCTGTTCTGTGCTCTGCTATCAAGAGAAAACAACATCCAGGGTTACTAAATATTTCCCAGAGACTAAATGCATGAAGCCAGAAAGTTTCATTACACCTAGAGCATCATTACTCTTTTTCTTTATTTGCTTAGAAATGAAAACAGAGCCAGGAGATTTAGATGATGACTTGAAAGATAGAGGAGAGAGAGAGGGGGAGAGAAGGGGAGGCTGAAAAAAAGACACAAAAAACTGTCTCATAGAAAAATATTACTTTTATTACCTTTACATTCCCTGCAATTTATTTTCTTTTTACTCCAAGACCGTGAAATTCAACAAGCTAAAATACCACTTCATATTTCTGAGGCAGGCCGAAGTCCAAGGCTTTGAATGGTTTGGAAAGCTCAATTCTGCTTCAATTCAGTTTTATTCAAGAAATTGATATTACAAATCCTACAGAAAAAAAAATAGAGCAATATCTATGCAGCTGATAATCATTTATTGCTGGGGGAAGGGGACCAAAAGCACATTATGAAGTGAAATCATAATTGGTATTCAAAGAATGAGAGGTGAAACTTATGCAGATATGAAAAGAAGATAGAGAGCCTCATTTCCTCAGTAAGATAAGGTCATTTTTCAATAAGACAATTTTAATGTGAGGCATCCCCAAATTAAACCTTCTACTTTACAAACTTCCACTACTCTGCACTATATCAATCTCTAAATAATAGTAAGAATACTGTCAAATGATACCTGTTATATGTTAAATAAAAATAAAGATATTTGCACAAGGTGATTAAATCACATCTTTAATTGTTTGAATTGACCCAAAATTGACTTCCAAACCCAATTGGTACATAAACAAAAGACTCAGAAGTATCATTCCAATTCAAATATTAGCGCAAACAACAAATCTTATGCTAATTGAAGTGTATTCATTTTCAAGAGTTTGGTTAAGAATTTCTCCATTTAATTATTTGATTGTGAGTTCGAGTGCCTTTATTGGCTTAATCTTTCTTGGTATATTCCATTATTTGATTTGCTTCAAGTTCAAACATCGAGCAAGAAGTCAAAAAAACAATCATAAAGTTGAGGCGTTTCCTTCACAGAGGCAGAGAAAGTGCACAGGAGTAAATATAACAGTGCTGTGCCTGAAGCTAGGGATGATCCCAAGGTTGGTTTTATTCAGTCTGGGTGAGTCCAAAACTAATCATAGTTTCAGTGAGAGCTAATTTAAGTTCATCCCTTGCTGAGGCCAGGTTTCAGAATGATCAATCTTTTTCTACTTTCAACAGTTCAACAAAAACCTCTCTGATTAATAAAAAAACCTCTATTATTAAAACAAGAAACCAAAGAAAAATAACATCACCTATTTGATAAAAATGACATCATCAAGGTAGATTTTCTCAACATGTGGTTGTACTTTTACCCCTTAAATCTATGATTTAACATCACAGAAATCAAAGGCTAAAAGAAAAAGTAAGAAGGACAAGAAAGGAGTGAAATACAGGAGATCAAAAATATCAGACCAACAAGACATCTCCAAGCATGCAAGCTCAGAAAACTCAAATTGGCCGGCAGATTATGAACATGACTTCAAATAATGTTGGCAGTCGTCTTAACCATCCTACTAAATAAAATAATATTTTCATGTTATTCAGTGCAAAAAGAAAAAGAAGAAGAAATAAACTCAGTTATTCTGCATCAGACAGTTTACCCAGAGTAAACAGATACCAGCTAGGCTAAACATGGTTGATTTCATCTCACTAAAATCTACTTTTAATGTAATACTCAACTTAGTACATGACCATGAAAGCATCCAATCAGTCTTGATAATGTAAATGTAGTTTCACAACAGACCCTCCAGGCTCTAAATTCTCCTTTCTCACAGTTAACTGAAATCACTGCAGGCCTTGACAAAACATTAAATCACTAACGGAGAGATACTAAAAGAAGCAGGATAAAACAGAAAGATGCCCAGACATTCTTTTGACGACTGTTGAACACTTTCTAATGATCCTGGCTTAAAGCCCTCAGGCTAGGAGCCTGAGAAGAATCATCATGCAGATCTGAGGGGAGATTAAAACTCCCTGTAGCCCCATTTTATCTCTACTCTCCAATTAGTAAAGAGAAGAATAAAAAGGCAGCTTTTTTATTCAGGCAAAGACATAGATGGCTCTTTGGCACCATGCACAGTTCCAGTGGGGGCCCGAGGACCTGTTAGAGTGCTTTCACCCGTAATATTTCTCCAGGAAACAGAGGAAGAGGAGGAGGAGGAAGAGAGAGAAAAAAATAGAGATGGCCTGAGGGCTAGAAATGCTTACTGCATGGTTTTATGAATGCAATCAGCTCCATTAACTAATTAGAAATATTAAAGGGCTTCAAATCAGTTTGTGATGGAGACAGGAGAGCAAAGTGAGGGAAGGTTGATTTAAAAGCACTGAAAAGACGCCAACACATTTTCCAAATCTTGCAAAAAAAAAAAGTTTGATAGAGAGAGAGAGAGGGAGGGAGAGAGAGAGATGTTGGAGAAAACTGCATGGGTAGCACAACATAAATATAGTCCTATATCATTCCTCTATTTGATTTTTGGACCTACATTGATTGGGTTATGGCACACGCCTCCTAGAATGAGTCATATAATGTGTAAATCATACACAAGTCGATTGAAATGGAAGGGAGAGAGGGGCTAGCAACGTGGAAAGTGGATATGCAAGCACACAATAAGTAAAATACGTGTTGACTACAGCACAAAACAGCATTTTATGAGATACAACATGATGAAATTGGTCAATATGGGCATCTGCAGAGTGAATAGACAATTTGAAAATGCACGAAACAATGATTTAAGTGACCAAGTTTTAATAGCTTAGTGGAAATCTGGATTATTTGTTAACACAGGTCTGCATTTGTTAGATGGTGTGTGTGTATGTGTGCAGTGAATAATGTGTGCCTCCATCATGCTGTCTATTCTGCCAAAAGACTTCTTTCATCTGCTTTTTTGTTTGAAACAACCTGCCCACCTCCTTCAATTCTCTCCCTCTTTCAATCCAAACCCCAACCTGCCTCCCTGTTAGCCTTCCTCTTAGAGTAAAAGAAGAAATCTATCTTTAGAAAGTAAAGAGAGCAGGGTTTTTTTTTCTCTTTTACTTCTTTCATCTCCCTCCATCTCTGGGCGCATTCTTTGGAGGAAAAAGGGGCTCGCTTAATGGGCCCTTCTCCTCTGAGAGATTTTGCTCTCCTCCATCTCTGCCTCTCATTTTCTCTGCTGTGTTTTTTTACTGGAAGGATTTGCGATGAAGGGAAGGAGTACAATAGGAACAAGCGGGTTTTGATAAAAGGGCTGGGGGATTTGGGCATGAACAAAATGATGTAGGGGGCGCACACAACACAAGATGGTGAGCAGCTGAAAAGTTCAGAAAAACAAGTGCGCCCAATTTCACAGGTGTCAGATAAGAATAGAGATTAAGAATGTAGTTCTAAATCAAAGTAAAATGCCAAGTAAATTAATTCTGTTTTTAACATCATCAGTCTTTACACATAGCACACAGATTTGCCTCAGTTTTGCGTCACTATCTGAAAAAAATTGGATGCTTTCAATGAGGGACAAACATTTGCTGTTTTCATGTCAAAGTCAAGAAAAGTTAAGCACTTCTTGTTAAGATCATCTCAGTGAGCACATTAAACATAGTCAGTATAAAAAAATAAACATTGTATAACTATTATACAGCATAGGCACACTCCAACACTTAATAAAAAGAAAAAAAGGCATTTGATTAATAACCAAGTCAAATTTGGATTTTGATTTCTATCTTAAGATTCACAGTAAAAGTAAGAAATTATCATAAATCAACAAAATCTTCAATAAATGATTTTTAAGGAGCAAAAACAAAAGTGCTGAGGTTACTATAAGATGTAACAGAAAGGATCAGAAATGCATCATGTAACACTTGTCGAGTTTTGTACTCTGTATCAACTGAAGGGAAATGTGCAATAATAGATGCCAACATATCCACTTTTTAAAAGGTGATTCAATAAAAATACATACATACAACTTGTGTGAAGTGTGTAACAGTAGTGCTGCACTGGAATCAGTCTTACTTGACAGATTAGGGTGAAATGAAATTACTAAAAAAAGAACTGACCAATGGTCCTGGGTCAGTGCTTTACTTGAAGGCTTTATAAGTAAATAGTTTTTTGTCACAGCATATGCTTGGTCTCACCTGATGAATACAAGCAAAAACAACGGACAATTGTTGTAGTCGTAGTTTCAGGTTACCAAGCCAATATGCCAAAGATTTTGAATCTCAGCAATTCTGAATGTGTCATCTAGGATAACACACAAATAGATTTAAAATACATAAAGACTTGCACAGGCAATGGAGAACAATGTAAATGCAGGTTCAGATGCTTGATACATATATGATTTTGGTTTTCTGTTTTGTTTCATTCATCCAGTCTAATGTGTGCAGAACATACAAAGATGCTTAGTTTGAACATTAACAGACACAGGCATTAAGTCATCCATGAGATCCAGGCAAAAAACTGTATAGAGTCCATTATACTCTAATTTGACACTGAGGCACTGTACCTCATTCTGGAGGTGAAGAGGATTAAAAAAAAAAGGCATACCCAGAATGTATTTAGTTGTGTACTGCAAATGACAAGTGCACTCAGGGCAAATACACACATGAGACTCAATCATGAGCCAGTAAGAAGTCTTGATGTGTCCGTGCATATGTATGTGTTTGTGTATTTTTATGGCAAGTGTTTGTTTCTAGGTGTGTAGGATGAGACATAAGCTGTCTCATCCCATGTTTCCCTTGTGTAAACCGGGCAGAGAACAGCACAACAATGATTCCTCGTTCACAGACCAAAGGAGCAACACACAGTGGATGTTTAGCTGTCTATCTTTCATGGCTGGACAGGCAGCACTAATTCCTCCTATACCTCTCCCTTTTCTTTATCTGTCTCTTTCACTCACTCTCAGTCTCTCAAAAGCTAGCGGACAAATAAATACCAGCTTCGCTCAGTCCCAAAGAAATAGCCTTCTATCTTTATGTAGCACACGAACACACTGTGGGCTGTGTAAATTCCTTCCCTGTCAGCAGTGTCCAAGCTGCAGACCAGAGTGGGGCAGACAGACAGATCCTGCTCTGACATTTAGTGAAGAAGAAAATATGCTGTTACAACACAGGTGTCTCATTTGTTTGACAGTTGCATTATGTCTACCAGTATGTCTATCTACAATCCATCTAATTTTCAGGTTGTGGTGCAGCTGTAGAAGTCAGTATACTCCAAAAAAAAAACTTGTTATCAGACCATTCATCAACTGTCAGAATTAGCAGCTGAAGTTCTGACATTTGCTCTCATCAGAGGGGGACGTTGGTAAAGTTTAACTCCAGGAATTGTACTTCTCTCATTTAATCTGCCAGTTCCAGCCAACAAGGAAGTTTAGTGAAGGTGCATACTGATCAGTCAATTAGATCAGTCATCAGCAACAGGAACTGCAGTGTCTTGCCCATGTAGATTCTCATCAGTGAAGAGTGGTGATTATGCTGAATACATCTCCTTCATTTCAAGGAGTTTTCACACCCTTTGATCACTTCACCTGACCGAAGTATTCAAATGAAATTTCAACACTGGGAATCAAAGTCATCTTTCTCCAGTCTGATGGTGAGCATGGACTCAGGACTTGGCCTGCTACCTGGGATCAGGGGGTTTTGGTTGGGGCTGTGGATCAGATTATAGCTGGCGTTTTGGTTGTGGCAGGAGTTTTGGTGACCTTGCTGATTTGGGTGTTGGCTGTTGCGGTACATCACTGAATGATGGCTAACGCTGGTCTTCTTGGTCGCCCCGTGGTAACGATGGCAGCACAGTATCACCACCACAGTTACAGTAACCAGCAGCAAGAGGGCACCTCCTCCCGCCAATAGATAGAACCAATACGCAGGGACGGGCTTCACTGCCACTGTGTCTACTGTGGGCTCCATTCCAGACATGGCGCCCCCTGGAGGGCAGGATGACACATTACTGGTTGTCTCAGTGGACGAAGGAGGCAGGCATGCAGACTGCACTGCAGAGTTAAAAGCTTTTAATTGTTTGCTAAGCCCTCCTGAGTTGTCATATCATAGTTTAGGAACTGTAACTAGTCTGTCAAGCTTTGCATTTCTCAACATGTTGAAGCTGTGTGCATTGGGTTAAAGTAAGAGCAATTGTTTGTGCTCTTTTTGTTATTCCAAAACTAAAAAACAAAATCAAAACTGTAAGGAATGTATTAAACTCTGCTTATCTGCTCTAACATTAGCTGTAATTGTTAGCATGTCTGGCTGACGAGCCTAGCTTACCTACAATAGTTCCAAAAGTTATTTCCAAGGCCTCGGAAATTATTTATCAAAATGTGTGCAAATGTTACCTGAAATAACTTTACATTACATTTGCAAAAAAAACATTGGTTAGTTCTTATCCTGAAAAGCTTTTTCTCATGTCTTGTTAAAATTGAAAACATAACCTACAACCTGAAAATATTAAGTAGCCTGTGTACAGTAACAGCCTGATCTTAAATTTAGTTATATCATACTTATATTGGGCTACTAGGACTTCTACATGGATCATCATATGGTGAGGATCCTGATCTTTTTGCCATGGGAATTTAGTTTTAGCCTCAGTTTTTCATGTATCAAACCACGTCTCATACTATGTATGTAGCCATAGAGTGCATATTTAAGTTATAAATTGTGTCAGCAGGCAAGTCAATTTGAACTAAAGTTTTCAATCAACTCATGGAGTTAAAATTTTCTTATTTAGCTAAAGCTGATGAATCAATTGTAGCTGACTGAAAGGCCTGCTTTTGTCTACTTCAAGGACCCATTTATTCACAAATAACTAGGACTTTTGAGTGATAAATCTGTCCCTGTTATCACCGTAAACTTCATGTTGCTAGAGTAGAGAGCTTGACAGACATAGCAACAGTAACTAAGAGGGAGGGGGGGTTAGCAAATGGTCAATTACTGGAGCAGTGAGCTTAAATTATTGCGCATTGCTGGCATTTAACTAAACATAATATAAAAGATCCACAGCACGCAAGCTCACTGTCTCAATATATAAACAACAATATGCAGGTGCATATTCTAAGTTACTTAAAGTCTTCATTCCACAAAATATAAAGATGCTGATACATATATTCTTTTGATTATGTTGATTTTGCTCATCAAAGTACTTTTGGTTGATGCAAACATCACAAGCATTAGCTGCACATTGACACGCGAAGGCTCATGCCATGCGTTCAGATTCGATCACAGAATGCAAAGCCTTGATTATGCAGTGACTTGCTGATTTGGACAAAGGGTGGCGGGGTGTTAAGTGGTTGTATTTGAAAGGACGCCGCTTTTATCGGGGCAAGATCACATTGAAGGGAGTCGGGTGGGGAGCGAGAGAGAGAGAGAGAGAGAAAGAAATGGAGAGGAAAAGAAGGAGGAATTACAGGAGTAGAAAGAGGATAAGAGAGGAGGCATTATTAGAAGAAAGAATGAAATGAAATAGAGAGGGGTGGTAGAAAGTGAGAGGGGAGAGGGGGTGGGAGGGAGGGGAAGGGACGGGAGAGAGTTAATCCTGCCATGATATCTTTAATCCTGCATTAAAGGGTTTGTCTGAAACTTCAATACTCTGTCAACTCACTGTGAAAGAAACCTGCTAAGAGAGAGGTTGTAGAAAAGAGAGAGAGAGAAGGAGAGAAAGAGGGAGAGAGAGAGGGGGAGAGGGGGGCAAGAAAGGGAAAGAAAGAAAAGAAGAAAGAAAGACAGAAAACTTGAGCAAGAAAGAAAGAGGAAATAGAGCGAGGGCAAGCAAGAACTGGATGGACACAAGAGAGAAGAGAAAATATAATGAAAGGACATAGGAGGGGTAGATGTGCAGTAAGAGAGAGAAATACAGAACCTCAAGGAAACAAGTGAGCTTAATATTTTCTTTTTTTAAGTTCAGACATACTCTTTAAGGGTTTAAAATTGGCTTTGATTGTAAAGCTGCTCTCTACGCTGCCTGCACAGAGAGTCTTCCCACCAGTGGATTAAGACACAGATGATTTCCAGGGCTGCAAAAATTGACATTACTTTGCTTTTTTTGGGATCTAAAGAGAATAAAAATGAAAAAAAGAAAGAAAGAAAAAAACGTTTCTCAAGAGCACCATTCCTAAAATGAGCTAATGAGTGTGGCTTTCATGGAAGCTGGCTACTAGTTCCTGAATTAGCTCAGCTATCTTTCTCATTCTCCTTCCCTCAAATCACACATCAACAACCTTCTCTACAGTCAAATTAAAAGCAGACGTTTGCCTCTGTTTGTGTGTGTGTGTGTGTGTGTGTGTGCGCGTGTGTGTGTGTATGTGTGCGTGTGTGTGTATGTGTATGTGTGTAGCATGGTTGGCCAGCATGCAGCCAGTCATCTCTTGCCAAAAGCCAAATGCCTCATTGGTTGCCATGGATACAAAAACCCAACAGTGTGGCACACTGGCTCACATCACAATGTGTTTCATATGGATCAAGTTATCGTGTTCTTATTAAGGAGAGACATTATACATTTTATCTCCAGTTGTCATCAAACTCATTCAGTATAGTTTCATTATTTTTTTCTTCATTGTGTCATGCTAAAAGAAGGTATTAAATAGGCTATAATTAAAATAAAAAATGGGTTCAGCTGAGACATTATTAACTCAGTCATGTCCAATTCAACTACTGTACTCATCCTTATTTAAGATGTCAATTCCATTTTTTCCATTCAAACACTATTTAGTTTATCTGTTAATTAATTTAAAGTACATATTTTTATCTCTGAAAATCCTGTTTTCAAAATCCCGTTTCAGTTAAATAACCAGTGATGAAGTGCTAATTCTCCACTTAATCATAGACTATGGTGGATTTTAACATTTTCAATAAAACCTGCTCTCCAAAACCACAAATATCTCATCATCCTCCCACACACACTCATTCATTCTCCAATTCTCTGCATTAAGACACATTTAATAAAAGCCGAAGAGCAACTACATCCACTTATCCAAAAAGAAAGACTTTAGTTGTTTTCTACTCTCAAATCTTTAATCCTTTATCCCGGGGCTTAGACTCATGGAAAAGAGATGTATGTTAGAACCGACACTGCTGTCATTCTGGCAGTCACATGATACCTGTTTAAGGCCCTGAGCCACAGTCTAATAAGCGTTAGGTCAAATACTTGAGGTAAATTAGGGTATGAGTCAGGTGACTGGAGTTTTCTGACTGAGTTTGGCTCTTGGCTTTTACTATTTTAGGTAATGGCATTTTATGCGAACAAATTCGCATGCTGCTCGAGTATCTGACAGTATTCAAAGAATGTTTTTGATCTATTCACACATACACACACACACACACACACACACACACACACACACACACACACACACACACACACACACACACACACACACACACACACATACACACATGCACACACACACGCACACACAGTTGTATAGTAATCTCATAGTAATCTCAGTTATATGGATGCAAGGTGAATGAAAGTGCAGTAATCATACTCATACACACAAGTAGTGCTTTAAAAAAATCATTAAAGAAAAAAACTCCAGTTTCAATCTGTGCTCGACCACCCATGAATTGTGATCTACATTCATGAGAATACAAATCACCAAAATAAAACCCCTCAACAAATCAACAACATGTTGACTTACACATTCTAAGATTGGTCAAATGTGTTGCGGCCCAAGTTAGACACAATTCAATGTGTATATTCAGCCTCTTTATAAATACCGGTATTGGTATTTTGTGGGTTTCTAAACAAAAGCAGTCCTACAGCCAGCGTTTTAGGTCCCAACCAGGAGTTTGAAAACAAGAGATCCAATAGCATAATCTGTCTAAGCGCTTTTATCTGCTTCAGACTGGCCTATTTGAGGATGAATGAGCAAAAAAGGAAAGAAAGGAAAAAGAGAAAAGGGAAGTTGGATGGTGATCAGCTCTGCATTTCATTCAGGTGGGATCAGCAGCTTGCTGAGCAGGGTAATGGGGTGAGGAATGGAGGAGAAAGAGAGGAGATGAAGAAAAGAAAGGAGCAAATTTAAAGGAAAGCCTAGGTAAGAAAGAGACAAGTGGCAAAAGAGAGAGAGAGATGTTGAGATGAAAGCAGAGATGAGAGAATGCAAAATATAGAAGGGGCAGAAAGGGGAACATGAAAAAAATGAAAGGAAGAAGGAGAAGAAAAGAGGCTCCTTGTATGGTGTTGAATGCAGAGAGGGAGAGCTTATAGGGCGACACCAAATCAGGATGGAAGAATGGATGATAAGCAATTTTTCTGCTTGCTACAGTAAGAAAGTAGTGGGGGATGGACTGATAAACAGAGTGAAGGTCAAGAAAAGACCTTCCTCACATCATTTCAACAATGAACTCAATGATTTCAACCTTTGCTCCTACTATATCACCCTATATGCATTTTACCATATTAAAAAGCAATAAAATAATAAACAATTAATCACAGTGGGTCTGTGTGTGCTACAGACACACTCATACATGGGATGTATTGCATATATGTATGCCAGTAACACAAAGAATACACAACATTAAAAACCTGAAACCATACAAGTCTACAGACTCTGCAAACACACTTTTTTTTGCCAGAGTTGCTGTCCTAATGAATAATGTTGTGTTACTTTTTGATTCTGAAGTTTTTTTTCTCGCTGAGGAACACATAAGATCAAACTACATAACCAAGAGTATCAGCCCAGCATGCAGGGAGTCATGCTGGAACAATGCAGTGGATCTATAATATCAAATATTTTAATATGAATTAAAATCTATATATAAATCTATCATTAGAATACTGTATATACCCTGATAATGTCAAATTCTGAAATTATCTAATTATTACTGTATGTAAACATGTAAGAAAGCATACTTAGATTTGTGTGGAAATGATGTAACAGCTAATTTTCAGTCAAAATAAGTTCTTGTAATTTTTCTCAGGATTGTATGGCAACATACGTGTGTTATACATAAACAAGGTTACTCAGGGCCGGTGCAGTGCTGAAAGCTGAGCTTAGCAACGAGCAGGAAGCACGGACATTTGGCACAGGAAGTACACATGAAACAGGAAGTAGAACTTACTGGTTATGCCAGGAGTTAAGGCAGGGAAAGGCTCTGGAAAAAGAGAAAAAAGGGATGTTACTGGAGATGGTAAGTGACTGATAAAGTATGTCCAATGAAAAGTGATGAATAACCAATGAGTCATCATGTTAGTATGAAGTGCAATGGTTGTTATGCTTGTAGACTGAATATTAGGAAATAAAGAGTTTTGCCTTTGGAGCACTGATCGAACCATCATAATATAAATCTCATTTGGTGATCAATGTTTAGATCATTCACTCAGATGAGTTCACAATTTAAGTCCCATTTTCACTGGAGCTGCTCCAGGATGGGATTTTTATCATCAAATATAGTTTAGGTTTTCTGGGCTTAACACCCAGGTAAATACAATAAAGTGATATTATACTATTTTTCAATAACTTTCATCGTAAGTGTTTCTAAATATGCTTAGATCATTATATACAGTACACAAAAGGACAGTGAGCAACCTAATATGTCCAATGATTGTTATCAGAAATACATTTTAATACAACTGAATTGTGAAACTGCAGCATGCTGCACTTTTTGAAAAGGCACTTGTTAGTCATGTTTGAGAAAATCAATAAAGATTTGTTGACTTCCAAGATGGCAGATGGAGTCCAAAGGGCCATAAATCTTCCAGGATGACAGTTATTTTTACAAAATGGAAAGAAAGCAAATATGGAAAGACAAAAGAGTGAGCTGACAGGGTAGAAAGAAAGGAAGTGCGTCCTCCCTAAACATGTGTCTCTCTCTGTGTGTGCCTGTCATTTCTCAATAGCTCTCACTTTCATCTTTTTGCTCTGTCACTCGATCTCTCTCTCCTGCTGTTGCTCTTTATTTTTTTTTTGCCTCTCTATCCTCATCCTCTTTCTCTTTTCTCTCAAGGCGAGACTCAAGGTGTTAATAGCAGCAGACATAAGAAGAAGAAGAAGAAAGAAGGGAATGGATGGACAACGAGGGTGAGATGTGTAAGGGAAGTGTTGGACATGTACAGAAGGGAAATGGAGAAATGGGAAGGAGGGGTGGAGGTAAGTTAAAGGGTCATGGGAACAGAGAGTGAAATTTACTGCTGTTTATTATTTGCTGGGGGGATGTGACATCTATTATGAAAGTGAGAGGGAGCAATATGAGGGAAAAAAACTAAGAAAATAGACAGAGAGAGAAAATGGCAGCGAAAGAAAGACAGGATGCAGCAGTGTGAAAGAGTTGAGAGAAGAGAGAGGAAAGATAGTGTGAGGGAAAGATAATGGTAGGAAAGAAGTGAGGAATGTAAAACTAAGAAAAATAATGGCTCACATCACAAAAGTGTAGTGAAAGCAAATTGATGAGAATGATGGAAGAGGTAAGAGTGGATCATATGCACCCTGTTTTGACCCTAAATGTAGCCGTACACAGAGGTCTGAGTTTGGTGAACAAAAACTTTGACATCTGAGATTTTCCATTTGACCCACAGAGAAGAAAAACATGTCCGTGTCTGTGTGGGTAGGTGGGAAGGAATGATGCTTGTCAGACAAGGAAATGCGAAGGATTAAGCTGTAATCCTCCATTTTTATTAATAGTGGTCTTGTGGGTATGCATGTGTGTGTGTTTATGCGTGTGACTGTCTGAGAGTGGACAGACAGACAAACTCTCTCGCAAATATAACCGCAAAATAACTACATGTTGCTCTCAGACTGAATGGAAAAAGTAGGTGAGAGAGTGAGGAAGAGAAATGCGAAGAATCATGGAATGGCGTGGAGGGTGGTGATATTGGAAAACACTGACAGAGATAGAGAGAGAGAGGGCGATACAATGAAAGATAGATTAGAATCCATGCCCAAAGGCCATTTGTGGCCTACTTTCTTTCATTTATATATATTTTTTCCTGTTTTTTCCTATGTGTGTATGTGTGTGAGTGTGTGGTTTTTCTATCTCTCATCCAGTCTCTGTTGAGAACGTGGCATAAACGGTTTGGTATGTAAGAGGGACAAAATCAGACGGAAAAACAGACTAATAAATGGGGAAGACAGGTAGGCAGACAGATTATGAGACTTACGTGTACACTGCTCCAGCTCCATGCTGTTGCTCATATGGATGTTATCTATTCTGATGTGGCCTCTGGTCGGGTGATCAAAAAACCCTTCAAACACCACCTAGACAAGAGAAGGAAAGGCGTAAAGGCACAGAAATATGACAAAAGCTTCTTTCTGACAACAAAAACATCATTGGGCTGAAGTAGTGGCCAATAAAAAAGTGAGTAGGTAATGATGAACTGTTGCAACCACCAAATAGACTAAAACTAGTCTAGAATATTGACAGTTTCTCTGCAGTCTGTTTAAAAGAAACTACCCTTACCTGATACTCTTTGGGGCTTTGGGGCAGAATGGTGCGGCCCTCTCTCCAATGAGGCCCCTGGTCTCCTTTTAGAGCCCATAGCAGCGTCTCCTCCTGGTCGCTATCCCTCAGCAGGACCCTCAGGCTCCCCTGTGCCTCCCCCTGCAGCTGGTAGTAGAAGATGAGGCAGAGTGGGCCTCGCTCCGGCCCCACCTCAGGGCTCAGCAGCCGGGCTCGCTTACGCTGGGTGTGGGCGCCTGCGTCAAGGTGGAGGTAGTTCCCTGAGAAGTCTGGAGGAAAGGATGAGACAGACATTATTGTATTATTGTGTGATACATTTTAGATTAATGAGGTTTATACTGGCCCGTAAACTGACACATTATCACACATTAAATATGACATAACGTATATGGTTTTCTCTCTCTTATTTGCATTTCATTCGTTTAATGGATTCCATTTTAATGAATTTTATGATTTGTGAAAGCGCTGCTGCAGAAAGCAGATTCCCGTATTGCCAGTGAAAAAGGCCCTGCGTACAGTATGATGTAGTATTGCGGCAGGATGTGGTTGTTTAGAGCTTAAGGCATTACCACCATCATTCTGTGGTATGAGGCTTAACCACGAATGAGACTGCCATTTTATCATGGCTGCTAATGGCTATGGAAACAAATGAACACACAGACGCACACACACGCACACACACACACACACACACACACACACACACACACACACACACACACACACACACACACACACACACACACACACACACAGACACACATAAACACAAAACACTGCCAAACAGCCCTAATCATTCTGAATGCTGACACCTCGTTCTGTTGCTCTCCCCATTTTTGCTACTTAGTCAGCAGCGCCATCATACCAATAATGCTTGTGCACTTGAAGTGTATCTGTGTGTACGTGCTCTCTCTACCTACACTCACTCTATCAATTTTTTTTTAATCTAATCAACTTCCTTTCTCTCCTCTCAGCTCGAGGAAGGAACGGGTGACTGAGAGAAAGAGTGAACAAACATGACATATAAGAGAAGGAGAGAGAAAGAGAGAGAGAGAAGGGTAGTGCTACAGGGTTTTATCCAACCCAAACAGGACCATAATCATTAGCTTCCTGCTGTGTTTGGCTGTTTGTCTGTTTTGTCTATTATGGCCAGAGTGTAAAAGCTTTGCTGGAGCTGCACATATGTCTTTTTATCGACAGACACACACTGTGGTTGACACCTTGTAAGGAGAGAGAGGAAGAGAAGAAAGGGGAGAAGAGAAAAGACAAAAGAAACATCTCTGTATCTATCTATCTATCTATCTATCTATCTATCTATCTATCTATCTATCTATCTATCTATCTATCTATCTATCTATCTATCTATCTATCTATCTATCTATCTATCTATCTATCTATCTATCTATCTATCCTCTTTTCATCTCAGTTTACCCTCCCTCGGCTTACACAGAAAAAAAGAAAACACTCTTCAGATTTTGCAGCACATCACGCTTAATGAATAATGGATTTGGGTTGAGGTAACTCTGTTTCTTCACTTGCAGGCAATGAAAAAGGGGGACCTAAATTACCGTTTCTCATTAAGTACAGTTAGAGAAAGTTGCAGTGTTTTTCTGTCTCCCCGCGTTTGATCTTGGCGAACGTACAAAGGGAGGGAATTAATTAACAACTCTCCATGGGAGGGATAGGCAGGGATGTAGAATTGGCTCTGAGGGAGGGAGGGAAATGTGTGTATGTGTGTGTGTGTTAGTTCATTTGTTGGTATATGCTTATGTTTATATCTGTGTGTGTGTGTGTGTGTGTGAGAGAGTGTGAGAGTTCATCTGTCACTCATTATGTGTGTATGAGTGCATCGTTTTGCATATATGTATGCAGTATCCATGAGTTTTAATCTTCTCTATTTCTTAGATAATTTAATTTGAGTGTTTGAGTTTGTTATGTGTCTGTATGTATGTTTATCTGTCCTCAGTTCTCACATAAGAAGTGAGCATGTACAAAATAGGGGAATTCAACAAAGTTATTACTGTGAATATAATATGTGTAACATTGATTCCTAACATTCTTCATTCAAACCACAGCAAACAAGCAAATAGCATCCAGTGGTTTTAATGAAACTATCTGCTTGAGCTCAGTAGCCTTCATGGTTATGTTGCATTCATCTGAATGACATTATGAAAATGCACCATGCCTGAGAGCTGAAATCAAATATGTACCCTAGAAACAATGTCTAAGGAAAGGAGGGAAACATAAATGCTGCCTGAATTATGTATGTTGCATCAGATGTTGAAATTGTAGCCCGAGTTTTGCATCACAAGTGCTGAATGTGGAAGGTTTAGACTACAACAACAGATTAGGTTACAGGTATAAAGTAAGGGAGAGATCATAGTTTGGGTTAAATATTAACATGATCTTTCCTATAATCAACTGCTTTGACTTCTCTAAACTTAACCATGAAAATGCTATTCATGCTTTAACTGCTAAGACCGAACAGAAAGAAAGAAAAAAATATGTTGACAGTTGAAGTTTTGCAGATATATTCAATATTAAAATTTAGTGAATCAAATACATTTTATAGAAGTTTAAGTTTTGAAATCCAATATCTACTATCAGACCTAATTGGTCAGAATTTCCTGCACATCACAAAATTTGCTTGTTAAAAGTCTGAGAGACTTCTTCAAGCACTGTGAGTAATCCAAATGGGCAAAGGTACGGGAAAAACCAGTTAAGAGTGGAAACACCCTTAAATTATGTCAGAATTAATACAGCTTACACAGTTAAATGTCAACTTTTGGATCATTATATTTCATCACACCAGTTACAGATTTGAAAATTGGGTAAAAGCTTTGGCTCAAATGTGAAAAGGCAAGAAAAGATTGTGAAACAGGCTGTCGGAGAAAGCTGACATATTTTCGCATCAAGACCATTCAAAGCAACAGCATCAGGTGTTAGGAACTGATATTATGAAGTCAGTTTAAGTGTCTTTTTTCCTTCTTCAACATGTCCTTATCCCCCCTTCCCCTCCTTATCAATAACTAAACCACTTCCAACAACGTCTGGTGTGAGTTTATTTCGATGAAAATCTCCACAGGGTAAAGAATTTCAGTCTTGCCCTATCTGAGTTCAAAAGAATAACTTATGAGCTCTGTTCGGGTCGGATTTTCTCTTTTAAAACCCCTAAAAGTGCTTTCAATGACAAGGGCTGGGGATTTGATCTGCATATTGAGACAGCTTCCAGACAGGGTGCCGCGCTAATGTTGCTGTAGAACAAGACTTAATGTCATGTTGCTGTCTAACACTGAGACAGGGACGCTGCCAAGTCAGTTACACACACATGCACAGACACACACTCATAACGGCGCGTACATATACTTTATTTTAGACTTGCGCACACAGAAAGGTTTGCAGACACACACACACACACACCCATCACAGCCTAGTGAGATGTAGAGCCTTGCCTTATGTCACGGCCCTGTCTGTTTATGAAGGAGCTGCTCAGTCAACCATGAACGGGATAGCTTCAACAGATACACAGAGAACCTTGGTATACAGTATGGCAAGGTCGTGTGTGTGTGTGTGTGTGTGTGTGTGTGTGTGTGTGTGTGTGTGTGTGTCTGTGTCTGTGTGTGTGAAACAAACCCACACACCTTGAGTTTAATACATGGACAGTCCCACCTTGAGTGGTTAAATGTGTGTGTTCGTTTGTGTGTGGAGCCTCAGGGAGAGCTTGAGAGCTAAGGCAGCACTTCTGTCAAACCCATCATCCGACTTATCGTACCGCTCTGGGCTGTGTGTGTGTGTGTGTGTGTGTGTGTGTGTGTGTGTGTGTGTGTGTGTGTGTGTGTGTGTGTGTGTGTGTGTGTGTGTGCGCGCGTGCCTTATGAGTGTGTAGGTACAGTAAGTATGGGTGATGGATAAAACAGTCCTGGGTTTTCCTCTGGCTGTCTTATTAAAGATGGACAGATGTGGAAAAAGGCAAGTACCACTGAGGGAAACGGAAGTGAAGTTAGTGAGGAGAGATCGTTGTGATGGAGTGAGAAGGTGGAAGTGGGAAGGGACATGAGGATAAATAAAATACTGCATTATGAATTTGAAAGTTACTGTAATAAGACATATTAAAATGTAGGATATAATATACAAGAAAGGTAGGCAGAGAAAGCTAATAGGAAGGCTGAGGTAAAGCAATTACATTATATTATATACGCAAGTAAAATATGCTACAAGACTGAACAAACTACACAGGTACAGTGAAAAAGATACAAAATATGGGGAAGAACTCTAAGAAGTTGAAGATTAAAACGGAGGAAAAAGAGAAAAACAAGAAAAGAACAGATAAGAAACACTAAAGTAACAAACTAGGTTAGAGAAAATGAAACCTAATACTTTCTTAAAAAACTCCAATTAAGTCTTCGTACACAGTTTTAGCAGATCAGAGTGAAATCCTTGCATCATAGTTGCTGTCAGTAGTTCCTCCCAGCACTGGGAACTGTAATATTCCACCAAAGGACAACCACTTTGCTCTTAATTAGCTACAGAAGGCTTTGTGCTGAGGAAGGTCAAATATCTCTGCATGATGATGCTTTTTTTCCCGTCTGTGTTTGAAAAATGAGAAACGTCTTGAAATCAGAAATGCCCAGAAAGATGAGAGTAAGAGCGTTGTTGCACATAAAGTTTTTTACAAAGTTTGAATGAGACTTTGTGTTTTCTGTCCCACTGGCATAACATTATGCTCAGGAGAGTACTGGTCTGATTAGGAGATGCTATTTTTTGCTTGGCATGATGTCAGAAAAAGTGCTGGTTGTATTATTTTTTATCAGGGTCAAAATCAAGTGTTGGAAATGGTTGTGTGGGGCCAAACACTATAGTAAAATCTTCAAAATCT
>NC_084982.1:22206304-22268804 GCF_963691925.1 Scomber scombrus | reverse complement strand
CTGGTCCTAATAAGCAGTTTTCTACTGTTGGTTAAAGTTCTTTAAACAGCCCTGAATGCTTTACCAGCTCACACACACACACACACACACACACACACACACACACACACACACACACACACACACACACACACACACACACACACACACACACACACACACACAGACACACACAGACACACACAGACACACACACACACAGTGGTATACGTGTGTGTCTATATGTTGACGTAAGGGAACAGAAGATTGTCTGGCTTTCATGGCACAAGGCCGAGACCACAAACCTCGCACCAAATTATTTTCAGAAGCTACTTCTTTCTCTCTCTTATTTTCATGCCATTCATTGCACAGGCTTTCCTTCTTTCTTTCTTTCCTTCCCTTATCCATTTATCTCTCTCTCCCCCTTGTCATTGTATCTTCTCTCTGTCATTTGTCACAATAAATCTGACCACTCTCAGTTCTGCTTTGGAAAAACCACCATCAACACCACAAGAAGTCCTTTCTACGCACACACACACACACACACACACACACACACACACACACACACACACACACACACACACACACACACACACACACACACACACACACACACACACACACACACACACACACACTCACACAGAGTTGATTTTTCTTTTTCTCTGCCTTTCTGATATTGAAGTGAAACCCTATCTCTTGTTGTTTCTGTTTTACCACAATTTTCTTCTCCATAACTCACTCTCTCTCTCTCTTTCTTACGTGCTCTTTCTGTCATCTCTCCCTAAGGCATATTTTCATTTCCACTTGTCCTTTGCTTTTGTCTGCCCACAGCTCTTTCCCTCTTTCTCTCTTTGTTAAGATTGCGTCTCTCTCTTGTGCTCTTTTCCAACGATCTCTCACTCGTACTTCCTTTCAGCGCTCCTCTCTGTGCTGAAACTCCAGTGTCTGGTGTTATTTTATGTCTGTTCTAACCACCGACTCAGTAAATCTGAGACCACTGTTGATTTACTGCTTGTTTGGTTGTTCTAGATGTTTCCACAACTCACTGGGTGATTTGTGTGTGTTTGTGTGTGTGTTTGTGGTCTGTTGTAGGCTACTTTTGGGGACAAATTTCAAAATTAGGACCAGTTAATTGGGGACAGCTTGTCCAGTTGGGGACAAAAGCCATGTCCCTACTTGGGAAAAAGCTCATTTTTGGGTCAGTGGTTAAGTTACAGTTAGGGTTTGAAATAAATATAAGTCTATGTAATGTCCCCAAAAGTGACCATGATCTGACGTGTGTGTGTCTGTGTGTGTGTGTGTGTGTGTGTGTGTGTGTGTGTGTGTGTGTGTGGGTATGTGTGTGTGTTGTGTTTAGAGTGAACTTTTAACCTTTGCCAACCTTTGCTAATAGCCTTCACTGATGTGTCCAGGTTCAACCATTACTCTAATGTGTGTGTGCATAACTTTATTGAGTTGTTTACACAGTCTGCTCACAGTCAAAGTATGTAGGGTTATTATGTAAGTCCAAATGTGGTGGCCTCATATTGCCATCCACACACACACACACTCACACATTGGATAAGTAGCTCCCAGCTGCTGACATTAAGCGGTTTTAATTTGGTGCCCTTTAGCACTGTAATTACAGTGCCCTTTAGCATTGTAATTAGAGAGGGAGGTATTGAGATGAGAGACACAGGGAGAGAGAGACAGACAGATATGGAGAAGGGACCATAACCCTTTCCACCTCTCAGCACTATTTTCCTAATTAGTGACCACACACAGTTCCTGTCATCCTCCCATTTCTACCTCAATCCGTCTAATCCAATTTTGCTCCCTGCCTGTCCTCTCCTCTCTTGTTCTTTCTCAATTTCCTCCATCATCATCTTCTTTCTCCCCTCATCTTTTTATCCATCAGGTTCATCACTGTCACTGAAATAATCTAAATTATTTGATCAATCAGAAATATATTTATAATAATATTTGATTATGATAATTATTGCTGTTATATAACAATAAACGGCATGCTTTTGCAGTGTGTTATAGTTTATTTGCTTAACTTTACTTGACTGAGAAACAGGTGCAAGACAGCAGAGTTTTCAGTCACTTATGTGGGAATAGAGAGGAAGTCAGTCAGTCATGTTTTAAACATGAGGATTCAAAAATGGATGTAAGGGAAACACCAATCTTGATGTCTATATTCTGCGGATGGGTCATTTTGAACACCACTGAGTTACGGCAACCTGCCATGACCGCCTCAAACTGAGAAACAGAAGGTGTTCAGTTTGGTTAACCACACACACACATGCACACACACACACACACACACACACACACACACACACACACACACACACACACACACACACACACACACACACACACACACACACACACACACACACACACACACATAGTCTTAGGCCCCAGGGCTCATTGTAAAGCTGCTGACTGAGCAGGGCGAAGTGGAAAGAGAGAGACGAAAACTGTTCAATTATGGAAAGAGCTTGTGGTATAAATCTACCTCTGTCAGCCTAAATAATGACTACTGACACAATATGTGAGTGTGTGTGTGTGTGTGTTGGAGAAACTAGTGAATGTCATTGCAGTTCAAATTATTGGTGAAATGGTGCATGTGTGTGGGTCGGAGATTTGCTTTACTTAATGACTATGTGATTGACTGACAGACTGAATGGCAGACTCTTGCTCTGTGTGGGTGTGTAGCTGGGCATGTGTCTTCTTGATAACAGGGACATCTATCTTCTAATCGTCAATTAAAGTTAGTTAGCAATGTTACTACAGGCTAACCCAATTTTTTCCAATACTATTAACATAAAAGTCCCTTACCTGTTGCTAAAACTATACTTAGCAACATTGCAGGACACCAATATGTATGGAAATATACATTTGCATAAACTTTATTGCTATGAGCAATCCAAAATTAGGAAACAATCAATGGTACATGCTCATACATATTTAAAATTGTAAACTATGGATATAAAAAATAGTAAGAAATAAATGAGTGTGTGTTTTTTTTTTTTAAAGGAAACTAGTGAGAAAACTGATTTTAGTTATGGCACCACCAAGAATGGGGCTGTTAAGTGTTAAAGTGTGCCACACTGAAGTATGAAGTATGAGTGGTTTTGGATGAAAATCAATGCCAGAGCTCTGAAAGGCAAATCAGACATCTGTACTTAAGAACCAAAAATGCAGGTTTGATTTGTATGTAGCTTAAAGTGCCAGACTAATTACGACTACCTTTTCTGAAGATGAGCGGGCGGGAAAATGAGTCTTTTACAGCAGGAAACTCTTTTGAGACTGAATGCCTAATTAGACTATTGTACAGCGAGCTACCAATATCTGGTTTTACACTAAGTGCTACGCTGGACCACAAATTTTAATGTCTAGTGAGATGGGGAAGCCCAAGTTTCTGTAACCCATGAACACGTATTGGTGTAATATAAGCACATGACTGCAGTTAAAAAGCCACCAATGATAGAGCTTAACATGTGGCTAAATGTGCACGGCCAAGCACTGCACAGTTGAGATAGTAAAAATGGTCTTTGTGTCAGGAAACTACTGACAGTGAATGGCTCATTAGCCCAATGTGCAACAAAACACCACAAGGTATGTGATTGTAATTGTTGCCTTAAGGGTAAACGCAAGCTAAGTGCAACAACAACTGAGATGATAAAAAGAAGCTTCTGGCAATGAATGGCTAACTACATCAGTGAACTGTAGTCAGCTACAAAGGAAACGAGTTTAAGTGTGGCAAAATCCATTAAGTTAATATGCCATTTACTGCTCTGGAGAAGAGCAGGACCACTTTCTAGATCACCAAGCAGTAATATTTTAACAAGCGTATAAGTGCCACAGTCCAATCTGTACTTTTTTGCCATACATACACACATGTAAATTGACAAATTGCACACAATTGTCATATTGTGTGGTTCTCTTATTAGCCTGTGGTTTCACACATCAAGAACTCTGAGGAAGAGATAGAAAGGGAAACAGAAAAAGCAGAGAAAAAGTACAAATCTGGGAGACACAGAGAGGTGAAGTGACGAGCCAAACCTAAATATTTTTATTGGAAAATCACAAGTTTTCTTGCACACACACATGTGCGGACACACAATAAACCTGTACCCATTTCGAAGTGTTTCCATGTGTGAAATTTCAAGAAGAACATAGTTGTATAAGGTTTAAAATAACTTCAGAATGGTTTTGGGTGTGTGCTTGATTTTCAGGAGAGTCTTTGTATTCCATGAGGCTTTAAATAAACAAAGCCTCGCTGGTTTCCTACCTTCAAACATATTGTGCTGGCCTAAATGTACAAGCAAGCCAGAAGCAGCGTTATCATGCCCTCTGAAGTAGTGGCCAAGTGATTTTTTTCACCGCTCAGGCGCCCCAGTACTTTACTTTGTCAGACACTTGGGAGCATACTGTCAGGGTCCTGTAAAAATACCAAAATGTTTTCCCTTCAAGATTTTAAAAACAGCTTGTGCTTGGAGATTGTACAATTCCTGATCTGTGGTTTGGCTTGGTTCTACAATGATTAAGGTTAAAAAACTATAAAAGCAAAATCAGTAATGGTTGCACGGTTGTTTTGACCCAAGTTTGAAAGGCTTAAACATATAAATGACTGGTAAAATCTACAAGAAAAATTGGTCTGTAGAAAGTGTATGAGAGTGTGAAGAAGAGAGGGCAAAGAGTCCATAAGGGTAATGAGGTCAGGAGTGAAGGGTAGGTGAGGAGTTAGCAATGATGTCTGTGTGGTGGTGGGTGGGTGTTACAGAAGCCTTGGCAGGAGATGGGAATGATTACAGTCTTCTGATGGGGAGGGAGTCAAAAGGGTGAAGACGGAGCGAATACTGCAGAAGCCATAAACATTTACACATTCAACCTCCCTCACTAACATTATTTTCCATTCCTTCTCATGTACCTTTACTTATACTTGTGGATCAGCATGCAGCTTATTACATACTTATTTACATATTTATTTAACCAAGCCTCCCTGCTGCTACCTGGCAATTTATTATGATGTTTTAAATTTATTTTTAAATGACTGCATTCATCAAAATTGAATTTAAACTTTAATTAGAGATAATATATTAATAATGTCTCTCTATGAATATCATTAGAACTACCTGACACCTGAATGTTTCAGGATGTGTTATGCTTGGATAAACAGTATAATGCTTTATATGTGAAACATAACTCTGAGTGATTAAATAATAGCATTTATTACTTTTTCTACAAAAATATAGTGGTTGTCATTACCAGTAAATGTAATGCATTTATAATCACATTGCTACTGTGATCTGTGAGAAAAGACGGGGGAAGGAGGAGCAGAGGAGAGAGATGAGTGGGTGTAACTGAGGCCACAACCCACCAATCACATGACAGTATCTGGAATGGAGCCACGACTCACATGTGAAAGCTATCAATGATGGTTGGTGCACACACACACACACACACACACACACACACACACACACACACACACACACACACACACACACACACACACACACACACACACACACACACACACACACACACACACACACATCATACACACACACACACTCACACACACACACACACTTGGCTAAACCTGAATGATTGGCTTGAACACCTAAAATGTTCTAGAGCAAGAGCACAAAACAACAGAGACTGCAACTACAGAAGTGTGTGTGTGTGTGTGTGTCTGTGTGTGTGTATGCGTGCGTGCACACGTGCATGTGTGTGTATTTTCCAGGAGTCCAACATCATCAACATGAGACTGACTGACACAGCGAACGAAGGCTCTTGGCTGCCATTGCATATTGCAACATAAGTCATAAACTGTTATTTTAGCCTCTTTTAAAACTATCTGCATTGAAATTTGATCCATGATGCTTTCGCAAACATCATGCTCCACATTCATAGAAATCTGCATTCTCACTGGGGTTTTGCAGTATAACAATCTTTTTCCATAACAAACTGACTGTTTTGTTCAAAGACTCACTGACAGTATTTATAGAGGTATTTTCCCTGATGGTGCCTTGCCAGCTACAGGGTCAGTGTCTGTGCTTTCATCGCCCTTGCTTCCCAAAAGGCTAAGATGATTGTAAAACCCATCTTCCAAACTTTCTTATGCTTGACGTTCCCCTCTAGTCAAATAAATGGTTTTCTTCTTGTTCCAACAGTTAAATGTTTCAGCTTCACTGTTTAGAATGATGTATGTGCAGACTTTGACACTACAAAGCTGTTTTGACATTCATCTGCTGAAAGGGGAAAGTTTCTCTGTGCTCACTGAAAATTTAAGTTATTATTAAATTATTATTTAAGGACAAGTTATCATATTTGACATACACAAGTGCAATGTGGAAACTTGAAGCCTCCAGTGCGCAGACATCGAGAAAGGACTTTACAGTGAAGTAGGAGACAGCAGTATGGTAGCTGAAGGAGATTTTGGATTTTCATACTGAATTTCAAGTATAGAACAATTATTTATGATATAGAAAATTTACCCTTTCTGATTTATTTTAAATTCATAGCATGACTGAAAGACATTTAATTGTGCACTTTTTAATGTACACAGCATTTCCTTAAGCACCACAGACGGTGAGTGTTTGCAACTTGCTCTTAAATACCGCTTTGGAGAACATGTGTAGAAATTTAAGAGAAATGCTTCTTGGAAACACTCTTAACTACTAGATCAATCATTTATGGAAAACAAGGCCCAGTTCTTTAAGTGAAAGGCATCAGAAACAAGCCATCCGCCATTAATTATGTAGTCTCCCAATTGCAAATGCCCCTATTGAGCCAATCATGGTGGTTTTGTTGGACGCACAGACGTAAGAGGCATAATATCTCTTGGATTTGTCCACATTTGGCAGTGTCTGATATTACATGACAGGTGAAGATCAATGATACAAAGAGCAGCAGCAGCAAGTGAATGAAGACAGAGCTGTTACAGCCACTCGGAGACTCCAGACACAAAGCCACTTTCTCTCTCTGCCTGTTTTTTCCCCCAGCATCACCCTGTTATTTTCCTCGAGTACCCCACCCATAACACTGCAGTTTTCATTGGAAATGAGAAACTAAAGGAAGTATTTACACAACTAAGAACAAACCCTCGTCTTCATGCCAAACAGGTGGTGTGTCTGTGTATGCGTGTGAATGTGTGTGCATGTCTGTGTGTGTACATATGTGCCTTCATGCCTGCCAACAACTAGGTGTGGAGTGAAAGAGATGAGAGCTAGCAGATGTTTTGATAGCTCAGTCATTTAAAACATGAACAAAACTGGCAGCTTGGTGGCTCTCAGTTTACTTCCAATAGTCAAGGCTACAAACAAGACCTAAATTACATGTTGCCTCCATAGCTAGCATGAATGATTAGAATGAGTCCTGCAATAATATTCTGGCTTTTGTTTCTGTTTTCGCACCAAGGGTTTGGCACCGTAATGAGATGCTAAACTACATTATTGTGTGCCCCCTAAGAACCTGGTATCTGTAATTTCAGATTTCTTCATTGTAATTGTGTGCTGAGATTGTCTTCCCCATGAGAGGAAATTGTTTTACAGCCCAAGTCCAGGTCAAAGCGCTTCATTGTAAAACATGAAAACAATGCAGGGGCAGTAATGGAAAAGCAATTCCTTTCTGAGTTTGTTAAAGCCAATGTTTAGTGAATGTGGGGTTTGTGATTGACACCATATCATATTGTCATATTGCCTATTTTGAGCAATGAATAATCATGTTTTTATTGCAATAAAACATGCTGCTTCTACATATGTACATGTAACACTTTTCCTGCAAAGTGAGGATGAGCTGACAAGTTTGTTTGTGTTCTTATCCTCTTATCGTAAGTATTTTGGAGGGTTGATGTTCAACATTTGACATGAGTCCAAGGCTGTTATTTATGTCTGTTATTTATGTCAACAGCAGGAGGTAAACTGATTTTTTTCACAACTCTAATAGTTATACGATCAATAAAACTCAACAGCTAAGCATGAATGTAGCTGCCACCAGTAGAGGTCCATGTTTTTCCAGGCTCCACAGAAAAGGAGGGAGACAGAAAACATACATCTGAAACAAACCACTGAATAATAGAAGGGCCACTCTGATTGCTGCATCCACTGCAGGCTGGCCGGTGTGTGTTTGTGAGTGTGTCAGCGAGCATGTGATTGTCTTACATTGCTGATGTCTGTTTTTATTTATTCATCAATTCATTAATATATTCCTTTACTTATCCTCTCCTCCTGAGCAGCCTGAGATGTGCACAGTTGAGGCTAGATTGTACACATTTCAAGACAGAGAAAGGGTATTTATTTTTACAAAATAAAGTAACTTCAATGATGTCCTGTTTGGTGAATAAAAACAGGGCTTGATCCATTTTTTGAGGCTGCCTGTGTAGAGGAAAGGAAAGGATTTTAAAGCGGAACTAAGACAACCTCATAGGATTTAACTATGGAAAGGTGTTGTTAGGCCTTTTCCTGTATCCTTCCACCTTTCTGTAGCCCTGTGTGTGTCTGAATTTATAGGAGAACCCCACTAGAGTTGAACGTGAGTCCGTTTTTTTGTATGCTTGTTGTCTATGTGTAAACAGCTGCGTTCAGTGGACTGAAGTTGATGCACTCTGTTGAATATTTTATCTCCACACATGCTAGCACACACAACCATGCACAAGAGCAAGAAGAGAAACACAGTCCCTTATGTCTTCAGTCAGATGTCCTTTTATGTTTTGTTTTAATTTATTGTGCAGCACAAGCAAAAATGATTGTTACTGCATGGCGGGTGAGACCATGTGTTTTTGTCCTCTGTTATTATCCTAACGTCACAGAGCATGGTGACAATTAGAAAAACAGACACATTTAATAAAGTTGACTTGCTCTAAGCCACTTGGATATAAAATGATCTCAGTGTCTGGTTGTGTGTGGCATTTAGGGTGGTAGCAATAAGAGCAGTTGTTGCCGTGGTTTTTATGTAAAGCGGGACTGAACTGTTATCTTCTCTAATGCACGGATTACATCCAGAAGGCAAACATCTGGCATGCAGACCTAGAAAGCCCGACCAGCAGACAATCACAGCAACTGCAATAGCCAAGAGGTTGATCTGTACTATGGTCATGGAGATGATGGCTGCAGATAAGATGTGCATGGTGTCATTAGGTGAAATAACAAGCAGAGTGTAAGGACAAAATGAAACATTGCCATTTCAAAAATTACAGAAATGGCTACATTAAGTGTTTGAGCCTCATGGTTATGGGCAATTATCTTCTATAATAGCAGTATTTTTATAAGGTTGTGCCTATCACGCATGTTTGAATGGTAATTGTCAGTTAGAGTGGTTGGACAGAGAATAAATATCTCCATTAGACAGAAATCTATTGTTATCATTCATGATAATAATCTAGATAATCAGCATAGTAAAAAGTCCAAACTGTTTTTATTTCAAGGTTTCACTTTTATGTTATTGTGCCTGGAGATTTTTATATCACATCATCTTTTATATCAGCATGCATATTTTATACTCTGTTTACTGCCTGTCTCATGAAAGTCAAAATTAATTAAAAAAAACAACAAAAAAACAAAAACTTATGAACATGCCACCTTTCATGTCCTCTTAGCAAGGATGCTGTTTACTGGCGGGAGTTGTTAAGTTAAAGCTAGGTTTTAAACCACACATTTTAATTGGAAAGAATAAATGTAGAGCAAAGTAAATTAACTGTAATTGCAAATAAGAGTAGTACTATTCTCCTTTAAATCAAGTAAAACCATAATTTATAATGGATGAAGCATGCCGCTAACATTTTCACTAGGTTTCCAGTTTTTCTGTTCTTTATCTTTCTGCTTAATGGGTTATGATAGTTTATCCATGTTATCACCAAATTAATCACAGAACTCACTTGTCATAGAAATTAAAATCTTGTCTTGAAGTAAACTGTTGATTAAATTCAGTTTCATTCAGCTTTTGCTGCAGATATACAACATCTGTGCCATGTCTGATTTTATTTTTAACACAGCCACAGTAACCTCTTAAAAAGTGTTAACAGAAGAGGATGTCCCTTCTCTCCCCATCACCACCAACCTCCTGGCTAGTCCTGACACATCTAGGATATATTGTTCCCTTTGGGCTATCTCTCTCTCTCTCTCTCTCTCTCTCTCTCTCTCTCTCTCTCTCTCTCTCTCTCTCTCTCTCTCTCTCTCTCTCTCTCTCTCTCTCTCTCTCTCTCTCTTACACACACCCACATACACACACACACATTCAGAAATACAAAATTCAAGTGGCAGGCCATCAGTCGCAGTGAACAGCCCACTTCATGTCCACTGGGAACAGGTACGTGTCATTTCCTGTTCTTGTCTTCACCTGTCACAATCTGACTAAAGCAGTAAGATCTTATGACACATGAAGCGGAGGAGAGAGGAGATTGGCCATAACACAGTCGCATTTTTAGTATAGACTTCAAGTTCAAAAAGCCCCAACAAAATTTAAGCATTGCACAGTTACTTATTCTTAGGTGTAATTATGGTGACGGAATGCATGATTGAGATTGTATTTGTGCTCTGATCGTTTTATAATATCGGATACATTTTGAAGAAAAAAAAAATCACAACCTCTGTGACAAGGTGTCTATTGTCTGTGAATTTATGCAGCAACATCATTATTGCTCAAGTTAAGTAATAAATGTGGGAAAATGTGCACAATGGCCTGCTTTATTATTGAAATGATTGTGCAGCTGAGAGTAATTTGCTGGCCACAGCTAACAAGCTGCATACAGCAGTAATATATTGTAATAAATGGTACTCTCACTGCTCAATAAAGAAACATACCGACTAATGGTCTACATTTGTCATTCTTTACACTAAATCATCTCTTTTATAACTATCTGTTTACATCAGTCCTGAAGTAGAAAATACATCAAATGTAACATAACTGAATAGAAAATTTAAACCAAAATTCAACAGATAATGTACTGCACCTAATCCTTCACTACATACTTAGCTACATGTTAATGACATTACTGTCTGTGAACACAATACAGTAAAACTACACAGCTGGCCACTATTAGTAAAAGTCCCATGACCTAGACATGTTAATCCCTGTCCAGACATGTTCCAATACCTCCTATAGAGCAAGATGATTAACTTCAGCCACTATTACATCTGCACAAACACATACTTAAATGCACATATATACTGTACATACAAGAAGGAGATACAGGCTACTGCACACAAAGTGACAGATGGAAATACAAAAGAAAGAATACACACACACACACACACACACACACACACACACACACACATGCATGCAAACACACACGCACACATAGACACACACACATGCTCTATATGCTCACACACAAATATTTAAATATGCATACATATACACATTCATTACAGAATGTCAAAGAAATAAATGATGCGATATTCACAGCACATTTCACTCACTAATGTCTTGTTTGTAATTGAGTTATGTTGATGTTAATTATAGATCATATGATATACATGTATGCAGATAATAATTATGCTTTGATTGGTGGATCATTTGTGTTAATTGTGCTTTTTCAAAAATATTTTACATAAACGAAGGAGGTTACTGATGCTGTCAATGAGTGTGTTTATCTTTATCTTATATGTGTGTGCCAAGTGTGTATTCCTGTAAGTATGTTAGTACATTTGATGGTGTGTCTATGTTTCTACATAGGAGTGTGTGTAGACCTCTGTTATCTCACATAATCACATGTGTTCTTACCAGGCAGGTCACAGCCGAGGACCTCCATCCTCATGCCAATGCCAGCGGGCGACCACCTCTCTGGAAAGACTCGGATGTACTGGGTCACTATCTCATCAAACCTCCGCACCTCTGGAGTGTCATAGTGGCTGTTCCCCTCGAAAATCTGACAACACGGAGGCAAAAACATGAATGAGAGGCAAACAAGATGTAATGTATTTAAACACCAAAAGATAACACTTTATAAACAGAAAGACTCTCTTAAAATCAATCAAATACATTTATGGTGTCTGTACTGATTACAAAATCTTATCTGATTGGTTAATAGTGATGTTAATAGGTGTTTTCCTTTTAAAAATGTTGTAATAAGAAAAAGAGGAAGAATAAAACATTTCCTCTCCTGTATAAAGGATGTTTTTCAGCCAATTTTGACATTCCATTCAGTTCATGAACTTAACGGGAAAATCTAACTATGGCAAAACATTGCCTGCTCCACTGCATGACAGCTGCTTTTTTGACTGTTACAGTAAGACCCTGCTGCTTTGTTTGCTTTGATTCAAAGCCATTTTGAAAAGAGTTTACAATAAGAAACAGTGTGCAATAAGCCCTACTCCTTGTTCATTTGACTTATGTGACATCTGTCAGAGTCTTGCGCTGATAAATTATTTTGTGGTGAAAACAGCACTGATAAGAGTTTTCTGAAACAATGGAGAAAGATGTGAACGCAGCAGAGGAAGTCAAATTTTGTCATTTCACCATTTTACCATTCAAGTCTCATTGGAAAACAATAGCAACATGTTAAGCCTATCTTTCCAAAGTCATACAACACCACTAATCAGCACTTCTTTCTAGCACAGTATGAAGTGTCATACAAATAACAACAGAAAGTGTGTTTCCTTTGATTTTCAAATAATATTTTGAGAAGGCTTGCCAGCCTCTGGCTAAAACAAAAGATTTATTACAAGCTTAAAAATGACTAGACTGTACCAATCCTTTCAAAATGTGGGCTGTGAAAGCTTTAATATTGGTTTCATTAATTGAATTGTATCTTCTATCTTCTCCATTTCTGGAATTTAAAAACGTATGAGCAATTTCCCAGGATACTCATTTAAAAAGACAGGCAGATGAGACAGGAACAGGATTTTAGCATCAGGAGAAAAGCCAGGCACTCAGTACTATTAAAGCGTTTTAAGACATAGCCTCAGAAAGAAGACTAGAGTTTAAAGTGCCCTGTCTCACAGTGTGTTAGACTGCCAGCAGTGTTGAGTGGTGATGCAGGAAAGACATTTTAATTAACACCCATGAGAGACAAATAGGAGATGAGTGAATGAGAGGATGAGAGACAGAGAAAAGCAGAGAGAGAGAGAGAGAGAGAGAGAGAGAGAGAGAGAGAGAGAGAGAGAGAGAGAGAGAGAGAGAGAGAGAGAAGAGAGAGAGAGAGAGAGAGAGAGTACAGAGGATTTAGAGAGAGGCAAAGACAGAAGAAGAGAGAATGAGGAGTGAGGTGATTAAATTGAATTATTATCAGAGCTGAGACTGTAATAAAATGGCTTTCCCCCGCCTCTGAAAATGACAAGGCTGAGAGAAAGACAGAGGCAAACAGGGAAGGAAAGAAAGGGAGAGCGAAGAGGGATTGAGTTGAAAGACAGCTATAAATAAACTACAAATAAGAGAGAACTGACAGTGACAATCAGAGAGCGTAGTGTACATATGTGTATGTCAGACAGAGAAACATTATGTGTGTGTGTGCCCTCCTTTTACCTTAGCAAACCCAGTCTTGCTGTCAAGGATGTAGGTCCAGTCTTTGCCAGTCAAGCTGTGCGCCAGTTTGTACTTCCTGACAAACGCTCTGTTTTCAGCGCTGGTGCTGCCCTCCAGCCCTCTCGCACCCTGTGTTATGATCCCACGCACCATCTTGGGCACACCAAGGTCCACCTGCAACACAAACAAACATTACTATAACTGTCAACTCCATCTCACTGCAGAGGCCAGTGACTTTTCAGTGTCTGTAATCAATCTGATTTTCAATGCTGGTTTTCCATAATTTCAACTTTTGATAAGTTGTCAAGCTTTGGATCTAGGTTCTTCTTTGCATCTCTATTGTATATTATAAACCGGGTTACTTTACACATATGGACAGGACATTTTACATTTGAAAAATAAACCATTCTCTGGTGGAAAAATTATAAATTGGTAGCATTTCTATACTTCTATTTCTTGTCATTTATTGGCTACATACAGTACACCGATACTCATATATCTGTATTGAGCTAATATCAGCCAATATATTGGTCTGGTTGATTTATCAGTCGGGCTCTAGTTTCCAGTGTGTGAATCATTTTGTAGTTTTGCAGTTTACTCCACTGGATGCATTGTGATCTATGATTTTGTTTCATTTTGTAAATCATTGTTTTGTAGAGGTGCTCAGGATTTATGTAAATTAACCTTTAACACTGAATCTTCAAACTGAACTGACTACTCTGATGGCCATGAATCAGTCGCTTTTAGACTGAGAGCACCTGAAAAAAACAGTCTCAACCAGCAAAAGACTAAACATACAATTGAAATGAAGACATTCAGAATCAGCGGCAAATGTCAAAGAGTTATGAATTCGCCTACAACGCTGTTATGTACTGAAGTGCATCAGAACAATGATATGATCACTTAACCTAGACAATAAAGAACTAACTACATATCCAGTGACAATAACTCTTTGAAATGTGAATGAAACAATTCAAACAATTCAAATCAGAAAAGTGATTTGCAATTTCCACCTCAACTATTTTTATCATGTGGGTAATTCTAAATTCTTCTAAAAGCTGAGATACCCTCTGTTAGACCTTGATTTCATTCCAGCCCTCATTTCCCCCCCAAATGCTTATCAGGACTTGGATGTCCTCATTTTGCCAGCATTCACTTTCCAATTATTTTGTTGGTTTAATGATCATTGGCATGCCAGATGCTGGAGTAAATGGTTAGTTTTTTGAGTTTGATCTCTCTAGTTTGAAGTTGAAGCAATGACACATTTGTTTGATCAATCATGGCGCAGCTAGGGGATGAAATTTAATTCCAGGACTGATAGAAATAAAAGCAGAATGACAATGGATTGAGAAATGTAGAGGGCCCTTATTCTCCAGCAACAGTCAGCTGTAATAGCAACATTACAACCAACCATACTATAAAAAACAGATTGAGTCATACAGTGATGTACCTGCAGCCACTCCTCTCCAGCTATGGGTTGTGTTGGGTTGGGAAACCAGCCTGACCGACTGGCCACCAGCCTGGCTGCCCCCATGGAGCCGTGGATGTCCCTCATCGAGGACGCAGAAATCTGGGAGTCGGGCAGCAGCCCAGACAACATGCCTTGCAGCTCTGAGCAGGGAGCATCTGGACAGCAGACACAGAGAGAAAGTAATGAGATGCTTTATAATACAGCTGGGCATTTTCTAAAGCATGTAATAAACTTTTCCATTGTTTTCATAAGCTGCAGGTTGAAAATTAGATTTTGGTTCATTTTACACTGGTTGATGCCTTTAGGTTTTTATTATTATTATTGCATTGCATAGTAATGCATGTCCAAGCTGGGGCTGTTTGGAAATCTTATTCTCCTCTCTGTTGGTGCTTCCATGATCACTACAGTGTCTAAGATTTGACAGTCATCTACCAAAAAGTCATGAGTCACGTTGTCAGAAAAACATTTAGGACAAACAATGAGAAACTCTGATTGCTGTGGGAAGAATAATGTGAATTTTTTCATGTGATGGATTTCCCTTTTCAAGCCTGAAACAATGATTATGTAAACTTAAATTACAGAGGTGGGAAAGAAGATATTCAACCTAAATCGCCAGGAGTGATTTGAAGTTATAAAGGGCCAAAAACATGTCGTTATTGTCCTTTAGAAGCCATTTAATAATTTTCACAAAAGTGAGGACACAGTCCAAAATGTTTTTCTGTTTCCGAAATCCAGTCAGGGTATTGAATAGAGTAGTAAAACATTGTATAATTAAAAAAAAAATGTGACTTTTAGGTCTGGAGTAACTCGGTGTGACTGTTTGATCTCATCTTGGAGTGAATCTCTTGTGCGATTGCGACATAAATCGTTAAAACAACTACTCGGCAGCCCTATTCAACTGCTTTCCATCAAACCGTTTCATTATTTTTCCTTCTTTCTGCAGCAAAGTTGATGTAAAACTTTAACTAAGCTACCGAAGGGGATTCTTCATGGGGAATTGGGCCATGGAACTCCCACATGGTAGAACTAAATTAAATCATGTTGCAGATCAAAGGGATGCTGTTTATTAGACTGACAAACATTTCTTAGTCTAACAAGAATCAGAATATGTTATTGTTATGAATAATGACAGAAAACGACGGGAATAAAACAAAGTGACCATTTGTATTTGGAAATGAATCTGGTGAAAATATGACAAAAAGAAGACAGAAAACAGAAGATTCGAGGGAAGAGAAGAAGAGGAGTAATGAAGGCAAGAAGAGACAAGAGGTGAGGAGCATGGTAGAAGAGTAGTTAAAAGGACAAGGGGGAAGATAAAGAGATAGTCTAAAAGGTCAAACAAAAAGATGAAGGGAGGGAGTGGAGGAAGGTAGAAGAGAAGAGGAGCGGAGGCAAGTGAATAGAAAAGGGTGTGAAGGATAAAGAGGGATGGGGAAAGGAAAAAAGAAAGCGAGGGAGTGCAGACTGACAGTGAAGGGTGACGATGATTGACGGTGACATTCTCTGGGTCTTTGTGGAGATGAATGTTTAATGTTGTGACGTTGGCAACTGCGCCTCACTACAGTAAATAATGAATCAACAACAAACAACAACAGCTATACAGCCATGGTGGATGAGCTCTCTCTGAAGCTCTATAAACAGACATGGAAAGTGATTAACCAGATTATACTATTGTATTGTTTATTCTATTTTTCCTATTTTTACATCATCTATTTTCGCAGCTACCGCACTCCAGCAGGGTTTTTTACTGTAATACTGAAAGTTGGAGTCGATGAGTCGATGAGAATATCATCTCAAGAGATCACAGTAACAAAAATAGCTAGATAACACACACCAGCATGAGAGCACTTAAAACTCACATGCACCTATATACACACACACACACACACACACAAAGGGATACGTGCGCCAACACATAGAAGCTGAATAGTCAAGGTCTCTCACAAAGGTTGAAACACACTTCCACTCACACATGTTCTCATGTTTGGTCCACAAATGGGCGCTCACACACTCCAACCGCGCTTTTCCTGATAACGGGGTCTTATAAAAGCTTGTAAAGTACGCCACTGTGCACCTAAACCAACCACACATGCAACACAGCTGCAGTCACACACACACACACACACACACACACACACACACACACACACACACACACACACACACACACACGTATGGATTTACAAACATGCAAAGAAAAATGATAAAATTGCAAAACAAAATTAATGATTGATAGATGCTGCAGGGCAGAAATAGAATGAGATTAAAGCAAGGAGAGAAAGACGGATAAGGGAACCAACACGTGTATGAGGCAACGATGGGGAAGATTTAAAGGGAAGGCAGAAGGAAAGAAAATGAGTGAGCGCGAAAGAAAGAAAGAAAAAGAGATAAGAGCAGGAAGCGCGGGTAATGGAAGCTGTCAGCAAAGGCAACAGAAGGACAGAGCAAAAGCAGAATGAGAAGGAAGAAAAACAGAGCAGCACTGAGGAGGGATTGGTAGAAAGTGAGAAAAAAAGTAGAGCCAGAGACATAAAAGTGTGATTTAAGTTAATGACATGTCACTGACTGACTGCTTTATGTCTGGCTTTATAGGCCTGTGTAGGGCATTATCGCATCCCCCCTGGCACTGTGTTCGTGTGTGCGTTTGTCAATATGTCTGTGTGGGGAAAGAAACAGAAAAGATACTGCATAGCTATTAGCAGGTATCTAAGCTTTTTCTGCAGGTTAGAGACATATTTTACTGCAAGTGCGACAGCCCAGTTTGTTTTACCACTGCTTACCTCTAAAGTAACAAACTCTGTCATCCTTCTCAACAAAAGGAAGCTGTCACTGTTTTTACATATCACTGTTTATAGATTCAGTGTTTCCCTCAGGTTCATGATGGATTGCGGACATTAGAAAGGAGCAGAGATGGGTAATACAGAAACGGTCGAAAGATGTGTTGAATGGGTTCTCACTGCTGAGAGTGGTAAGAAAAGTAGGGTGATATATAATGCAATTGGAGGTGTTAAAATAGGGTGAAAAATAGGTGATTTGAAGACAAGAACACAGGCAAATATGTAATATATGCCACGTCCCTGTCTTTTTTGCCTGCTTTCTCTCTTTCTCTCTCCTTCTCCCTGTCTCTTTGCCATACACACACACAGGCATGCACATACAAGCAGTATCATATTGTTTTGGTGTGATTGTGATTTGTGTGGGTGCTGAAATAGCCCTCCTAGATAAGAGCATATCTGTCCCTCTCAATGGCCACTACAATGGCAGCAGAGAGGCCCTAACCTAATAATGATACAGTGAAGCAGAGGGACACACACACACACACACACACACACACACACACACACACACACACACACACACACACACACACACACACACACTCGTATGGATTGAAACTCTCTCTTTTACCATTTCTATGACACACACAGACACACACAAACACAGACAGTCTAATTAAGTTTTATCTATTTATAGTATTGAGCTGATTATGCTGGTTGAAATCGTGTTTGTTTGCCAGGGCTGCAGATGAAAGCTGAGAGCCTGTTACTCTCTGATGTTATCACCCACACATCACACTCTAGTATTATTCTATTAGGACTGAGTGTGTTTCTTTTTGTGTCTGTGTGTGTATATGTGTATGTGCAGTGTGTTTAGTGGGAGACAGAGAGGGAGGATATGTATATGAAAGAGCGGGGGCAAGAGTTTGAGAGCACATGAGTGTGGGTGTGTTGCGTGCAGTAGATGATAGGACACGAAAGTATGAATAGAAGGTTTGGATGGATTGATGGATGGATGAATTACTGAATTATTTAGGTTATATAAATGCGGAGCAAAGAACAAACTTTTCTCTCACATTTGCCTGTTCATTTCCAGGAAATGAATTCTAAGGGAGTTATTTTTGCTCTGACCCATCTTCTGACCCAGTGCAAAAGCCAGTATATCACTGGTATAAAACTTGGCAGGTCCGCTACCATGTTTTCACAGGAGTAAATCCCATGTGGAGGTTGGCCAGAAAAAGTCAGAGAATTTGCACAGTAAAAGACGCTTCATCTGTCTTACCCGTAATCTGACAGCCGTAGAGCTCAAACCGGAGTGCGATGCCGTTCTTCCACTGCTGGGGTCTGATTCGTACGAAGCGGGCCAGGACTGGCTGAGGGATCCGATTGAGAACCACCTCTGTGGGGTCAGTGTTGGCAACAAAAACCTACAGAGCAACAGGAAAAGAAGAAATGTAATTAAACCATATTTATAATTATAATCTCTACAGGAAGGCAGGGGGCATGAGTGAGTAACATATGAGCTCAGTGTCTGTTTAAGGATCTTAAAGGTCAACAGAACAAACCTGATATTGCTGAGTCGCAAAATATCTGATTAGTTTAAAAAATGATCTAGTTCTTGGACAAAATGTCTTATTTTGTTGACACAAAATGTCCCCAAACAAACCTGAAACCATTCGTTAGGCCACCTGATGAATATACATTCAATATTCATTCTCCTTTAGCTCTGGATTTAATCTCCAGTAGCTCCTGAGGAAAACATTTGGCCCTTTAGCTTCTAAATGTTCCACTGGGTTGTCCAGCTCATTGTTGACTTTGTCTTTCTGCCACTTGATGCTGGGGTGGCAGCTTCCAGTAAGTTTTTTAAGTGAAAACAATACTGTTGAGGGTGAGGCAAAACTGAAAAAGTGCAAGCCAGAAAACCAAGTTGAAGGATGCTGAAAAGGGTCTCTAGACTCTAGACTAGAAATGTAGATGTCTGAAGTACAGAACTGGAGTTAAGACGTGGGACAGAAAGGATATAGCAAGCGTGGCTTTGTACACAGTTAAAGAAACACCTTCCAACGACTCTAAATCGGATGTATTACACATATATGTCTTGTTTATTTAACTATTGCATACATAGGTGTGAAAACGGTGTCTGGTTTTAGTAGGAGTCACAGGGACAACTCAAACATAACTTAACAGCCAACAGTTTTAACACTATTCTAAATCAATGCATACGATATAGGTAATTAAACAACAGGTAACCATAGCAACACACATTAATGGTTTATGGTAAGTTCAACATTAGTTAAACTGAAAACAAACTAATCTCTCTCTTCAGTGTAAACACATATATACAGTATGGGAATAAATATACTGAATGTAGTTTTTACTGTTCAAAAAGGGTGGAGTTAGTACAAAGGTTTACTTAAATACTCACACAGACACACACACACACACACAGTCTGAGGGCATGTAGTGTGTAATAAATCAAGGGTGTGAGTATGTGGGAGAGCATCCTCTTCTCACGTCCTCTTGACTTATCCACACACACAAGCACACACACACACACATACTCACACACACATACTCTCACACACACACACACACATGCAAAAACTGCTCCGCAGACAGAGAGCAAAGGAAAACACACACAGTCACCCCTCAACGCACAGACATACTCAACATGATATTCACAAATACACTGCTTCTAGACACAACTATCTCTCTAAGACACCCTGCGAGAAACATTGTGTTTCTACTGTGCCCTCCGAGCTCCCACACTCCCTACCATGTGCGCGCACACACACACACACACACACACACACACACACACACACACACACACACACACACACACACACACACACACACACACACACACACACACACACACACACACACACACACAATCACACAATCACACACACAATCACACAAAATGATTTCCTCTTGAAACATGCACAAATTCAGATAAAATAGGGAAATTGAATGCAGGCACACATGGCCGGAAGCATTCTTTTTGTCTCTTGACTCCAATATTTTATATCTTTGTCTATCTGACAGAGTGTCATGTCTTTTTCTCTGTTTACGACTGTCATCTCTGTTGGGCTCACCACAGGAAAACACAGCTGGGCTTCGATTCTTCCGCCCTATCATTTCACTTTCTCTTCTTTTTTTTCTGCATTTCTTTTTCACATATTTTTTCACTCTCTTGCGCTGCCATGTTAATATATTGCTGTAAATTTAAGAAGAAGAAAAAAATCCTTCCTGTTGTTTCATTACAGAACCTCAAAGACTGTTTTCCCTCTGTGCCTCTAACACTCTTTCTATTATGTTACATCAGTGCTGAAAACACAACATGGTGTGTTTATTACAGAGAGCAGGAGACCTCATTCAACAGAGTTAAAGGCCTTGCAATTACTTGGTTGGGTACTCATTTATAGACGTTTGCTTTGTTTTAGGTGTGTGTGCGTGTATGTGTGTGTAAATTCACTAGTTTTCTCCTGTTCCCAATCCATTAAACCACAGGACCCTTTAGGGGTGGCAAAGTTTGGATGAAGGGGGGTTTCTGACTTACAGGAATAGGAGCAGGCTACTCGGGGAGTTGGGAATTGAACCCACGACCCACTGGGTATACGATACAAAGTCAGACCCAGTGAACTCATGCCCCTTCAATGGCCTCAACACCAGAAACTGTGACCAGTTAAATGATGGAAAAATGCCAAAAGGCCCCCAAAGAGTTAATGGGATTGTGGTAGCTGACTGTAATTACAAGAGTGTGTGTGTGTGTGTGTGTGTGTGTGTGTGTGTGTGTGTGTGTGTGTGTGTGTGTGTGTGTGTCTGTCTGTCTGTCTGTGCGTGCATGTGTGTAAGTGAGTGTGTCACTGTGTAAAAGTGTAATTATAAAGTCTCACTCTAAGGATTTGGGACTGGTGGGTGCTTTCTGATTTCCCTTGGTGTTCACTGAAACATTTCCTTAGCTTGTGCACACACACAAAGAGTCTGGCACATGTGTACATAAAACTATACATTGACTCTTGGATTTTCTGTGCAGATGTTTGTTTGTTTGTCACTGTCCTCTAGCACCTCTTAAATGTGTCAATAGTGTGTGAGTCCTTCCTATTAAATTAGCCTTTTTTTTCTTTATCATATGACGGGAACAGTACAACGTTTCAAACCCAAACTGGATCATCATCACATAAAGATGTATCAAAGCGCTCCATAGACATTAGTCTGATGTCTGATCAGTTTTGTTCAGAGTCACAAAACAGAGCTGCGGCTGACTTGAGTCCAAAGTGACTTAAAAGTAAGGCAAGACAATCAAACATTATTTTCTTTCATTATATCATATATGTCTTTGTTTTACAGTATTATTGTCTTCTGATTGTAGAACTCTTCACTTCTTCACTTCTTATTGTTATTCATTTTCTTTGTATTTGTATATGCAAAATCATGTGGCATGTTCAGTATTCTTTCCTTTTTTTCCCCCACGTTTGTTTCTGCTGTTGACCTCTCCTGTCACATCTCTTGTATTTCAATTGATTATATGCTGGTGTATATATGTGCATACTGTATAAAAATAAATAAATAAAATGATACCACAGCAGCACCACAGACACAGAATATCTTTATAATGACTGATGAGTAGTCTTTTAAGATATTCAGAATCAATGCTAAGCTGACACCACTTTAAAAGTAATTAAAGTCTTTTCAGCCGTGTGACTAAATATTGAGCTGTTAACACTGTGTTTGGTTTATAAATCCATGTTGATGTCTTCACTTAAATAATGTGTAAAGTGTGTAACTTCATTGTTTTTGCTTTATAAAAAGCGAAATCCATTTTTTAGATTGTTCTCCCACTTTGTTAGGTCAGACAAAAAAGAAATATGATGTAGGAAGTAGAGTCACACTAATGTCAACCTGTTACTTTGAATGGATACTAATGGATTTGAGTGATGACCTGACTAGAGGTGAGTATACAACTCAAGTACACTACTGCTCACAAAAGGTTATTCAGGTGTGACTGAGGGTTTATCGACACAAATAAATATACAAACAAATATATTCTTAAAAACAAAGGCCACCCCCCCACAGGTTTTGGCTCTGCAGTGAGAATCCACAGTGAGGAGGTGTAAGGGGATACGTAGCATCCCTGAGGTCTTAAACTCCTAAATTCACTGTTAATCTTTAAAAGGCTTCAATAACAATCAGCTAATGGACTGTGTGTGTGTTTCGTGTTAATGGTCTGATGTTAAGAGATGAGGCAAGCTGACACCAGGAGCGCTGTGGGGTGAACAGCCTTTACACCTCTTCTCTCTCTCTTTCTCATACCCAAATAGTCTGGCTCAAACAAGCAGAAATGTGATTTAACAACATTGCAACAAGAAAATCTCCATGCAAAAGAATTCTTCCCTATTTCGAATAGTACTCTCATCTCTCAGTGAAGGTCAAAGGAGACAGATGTGGAATAAATATTGTCTTCTTCTTTATTTACACTCTCCTACTCTACTGAATAACAAATGTGTGCAGGGCAGAAGGACACAAAGTTTAGTGGCTGCTTCTACAGTAGTTTGTAGTCAAAAGGCCACTAACCGGGGATAGCCCAGCACTATGGGACGGAAAAAGAGCATGACTAGGAATATGTTCACCTCACGGGAAAGGAAAGAACAGGTGTGTGTGTGGCTGTGTCGTGAGCATGCAGGGCCACAGTCAGTCAGCAGACACGCTGAATTATTCAAATGTCCGTGCTGTGTGTGTGTTGTGAGTCTAGTCTGTGTGGATAGAGTTATAAAATAGTAAAACAACCCCCATCTCCTCTCATTTCATCACACAAGGACATATACGCATACACACAAAGACTTCGGGGAGGTAACCTGTCTTCGACAGCTGAATCCTATATGCTGCTGTGTGACAGTACAGTCCACAAATCTTACAAACCAAATGACACATGGCACCCCTATAATTTGCCCTAGTGTCCCTTCCCTCTCTTTTTCTCTCAGCTTTTCTTTCTTCATTTGTCACAAACTCTTTTCTTCCTCTCTCCTTTGACCTCCCTCTCCCTCCTGCCTTTCCCTCACCTCACAGCCTTCCTCCCTCAACTCTGTCGTTTTATTTTCTTTTCCTTCTTCTGACATCCTCCCAGGCTGCGTTGCTGAGACCTCTGATCTATCCAGAGGGACTTGTGGTCAACACCCTTGTCTGCTATTCTCATTATTCCTCCTCTCCTCCCTGCCTCTGTTCATCTGTCCATACCTCTTTCTCTTGCTCCCTGGTTCCCCTGTGTACACTTCTTTCCCCCCTTCTGCCTGTTTCCTTCACTCATTTGTTCCCCTATGAACCTCACTTTTCTCCCTCTGGTTCACAGCCCTCTTCCTCCCTCTGCATCACTCAGTTTCTCCTCTTTCTCAACAGTTCAATACGAGACTGTTTGACCTTTTGCTTGTGTCTTTCTTTCTTTGCTAATTTCTTTCAACTTTACCACTCTTTCCATTCATCACATATCCCTCCCTCCCTCTCATTCCACCAACGTCTCCCTCCTCCACCTCACTCTCTCTCCATCCATCCTCCCTCCCACAGATTAAGGTGGGAATAGGAGGTCTTGGCAGAGGTCCAGTGTTGTAATGGCCACAGACAGTTCTGCCTGCAGCAATTCAGTGGGGCTATGTAATGACATTTGTACCACGTTCAGCTTAAATGCACCTCTACAGTAGAATGTCTCAAAGTCTTCTAGACAAAGACTCAAACTAAGACAACATCATTTGTCAAATTGAGACCTCAGGTCACAGAAAATCGCTGCTTTTCCTTTTGTCATATGGGCAACTTCCCATAACCAAGCCCATGGCCAGTTTTATTCACTGAATCATACAGTCATTCAAGTTATACAGATAGTGTCATCATTTTAATCTCTTCCTATATAATGCAAGTTAACATGGGCAGTCAAATGAGCTGACGTGACCTGATGATCAAAAAGGAGGAACAGAGGAGAAAACACAAACATTTTCATAAAAAGAAAGACAAAATCAGGGAAAGTTAAAAAGAAAATTGAATTTTTTTTTCCAATAAAAGAACAATTCAACATATTTCCTCAGCAGTAATGATTTGTAATATCATCTCATTTTTCTTGTGTGTCTCTCTGTGTCTTTTACTCTGCCCATCTGTCTGTTTCCTTCCACTTCTTTGTCTGGTGCATGTCAGTATCTGTCATTTGTGAACCTGTCAGTATAATGTATGAACAAATGCTGTAAGAATATTACTTTTTCCTTTTCTCAAAAAAAAAAGCAAGTTAACATGTATTCCATATGTCCCATCTGGTTCACAACAGGGCTTTAATGACATTATCAAATACATTACAAATCATCATAATGTCGTGTGACAGTTGCGCCGCCCCTATGGGCCAACTCCCAGATGTTAGAAAGTAGAGTGTTTGCTGAATGTGTGTCTCTCTGTGTGTGTGCACTTTCATTATATTATTAGAAGTTACTGATCTGAGACAAATGTTAGCAAATGACTTAAAAAAAGAGTTGTAAACATACATCTGTCCATATGCATGCATGGTTTTGTGTGTGTCTTTCCTTTGCATGATGGGTGTTTGCAGTGTGTATTTCTTTCTGTCCATGTGGCTCCCATTAGATTGTGTCCTCCTTCAATGTCTCTTACTCATAAAGCACTAATTCAGTAATTCTTCCAGATTAACACACACACGCACACACACATATGCACACACACAGACGACCATCACTGTACCCAACCACAAAGTCATTTGTTCAAGCAGCATTAAACTATGTATTCCATGATGACTTTCTCAGAAACATATGGGGGGAGGGAAAACGGAGAGAATGATGGAGTGTCAAGGGAGGGGAAAAGAGGAGAGATGGAAAAGAATGGAAGGATGAGGTGAATGAAGATGTGAAGAGAGCAAGAGAGTAGACAAGAAGGGAGGATTTGATGGATGAAGAGATTTTGAGAGAACTATCGAAGGGGGTGAGTGAATGAAAATGTCAAGTGAGAGATGAATGGATAGATGGAGGGTCCCTGAGCAGGTTCAACAAGTTAAACGGAAAGGAGTGGGGGGCACTTTTTTATGTCGCCGGTGTCAGTAGAAAATCTGAAAAGTATGTAACAAATAAATAATTTAAAAGTAACTTTAAGTTCAGACAAAGCAAAAGTATGACATGCTTACACTTGATCCCTGCATAAAGTGATTCTGGCTCTGCTCTCAATTATAAAAACGATTTCCTTGAATTATCCTGTGGATGCCGACGCAGCATTTTTTCACACACTCTAACGATAAAACAGTCTGCCAAAAGATCTTCTTGGCCACTGCTGTTGAGTGATTTATTCATCTTTCTATCATAAAACACACACTCTCGCTTACACCCGGAATGGTAACACAGACAGTCGGGGTGGCAAGGCCGATGCTGACTCGCCGTCTGAGGCATGTCAGCTGAGAAGGGACATCAGGCACCAGGATGCTGACACCATCATTTCATCATCAGATAAATGACCATCACTTTCTATGTTTTTTTTTTTTTTTTGTAGCTCTGTCTGAAGAAACTTAACCCTTCTTCTTTCTTTCCTCTTCATCAGAAAAAGAAGCACCATAACATAACATAAAGGACAATTTATAATGCAGTATGCAGCTAATTTCCATAATAAACCGAACACACAATGATATACAGCAGCCAATCAAATGACACAGCTGATGACCCAGAGCTGAACCATCAAATTACTGTACAGACTGACTCACCAGGGGGCCCAACGGCTTAAAAGACCCTTGCCAGTTGGTTTGAGACTGTGCACGTGTATTTATGTGTGTGCAGACAAGGGAGGGATATTCTACTAGAAGTTGCAGCTGATTTAATCTAAACCAATCCTCCTCAAAGACAGAGCCATGTATAATGCACACGCACGCACACACACCCCCTCTGTGTCTCAGCATGAAGCGCCTTTCCAGGGTTATGAGGGAGTCAAGGGGGATTATGGGTAATGACACCAACAGCTAACCTCAAAACATCATCATTAATCCGTTTTGCATATTGGATTTTTATTGTTTAGCCTGCTGACAGCAGAATATTGCTATTTGCGTGACAACACAACTGATTGAATGGTGAACTGAATGATTGATTAGCTGAGCAATTTATCTTTCTTTAAATCATAATTCTTTCTAATAACAGCAAAATGTGTTGATAGATTCACGCATTGTGCACCATTAAAATGACAATTTAAAATGTATTAATGTTCCAGATACACTTTCTGTTTCTCCTTCCTTTATCATCCCTCAATAAGTGTTCTTCTCTCTAACTGCCTTTCTTCACATCTCCCTGTGTTTTATCCATCAATCACTTCTCGTGGAGTTAGCTGCAGCTATAAGCCTTGTGGGATCTGAAAGTTCACAGAGGAATCCCAGAGGGTTAGACAAGATCTCCTGTTTCCCTCTCAGAGTTTTGAGAAGCATTTGTATGTATGCATCTGTGAGTAAGTGTACATGCGTTAGTGTTCATGAAGGAGTAAGGATTTATAGTATAAAGCTAGACGTGGCGTTAGACCGCAGGACAAACATGTGTGACCGCTAGCAGGGGAAGAACGGCTGTGATGGAAAAACCAGCCACAACCACTGGAACGCTCATCAGCTTTAATTGCAGTTGCAACCATTTTAAAGACCTTCACTACCATCTGCTTTAATTCTATACATCAACCTCAGACTGTGGCACACTCACTGATGACACATCATGCCTTTACACCTCTGAGAGAAACAGCTTAGAAACCTGTCCAATCAGGTCGACAGCAGGCAAAACTTTGACCGGTAAATAACAGAAACCAGATGCGATGTGAAAAGCAGACTGCACAGTGTAAATGTAGTTGCATGCAATGATGTAAGGTATCACTTGGAGCTTGGGGACGTGTGCTGATTCTGGCTTGGTCGTAAACCCCTTAAATGAAGCCAACTGAACGGTGGTGGAACGGCTGTAATTGCAGACACGGGTTGAATTTTGGGCTTGTGGTCAACTCTTGCTGCATATATTCCGTCTCATATTTCCCTCTGGCTCTTCCATGTGTGTACATGTCGAGGCATCTGTGTCACCTAAGAACATCCAGACTTTCTCCAGTTGCCCTAACGACTTTGCGGCCCTTCCCATGGCAGGAATATGTGTGCATGTGCAAGCACTCTAAGTGTGTGTGTTTGTGCATGTGCCTGAGCATACCTTATGATTTCTGACATGTCTGTAGACCATCCAGTCCTCTCCATTAGTGCTGATCTCCAGTTTGAATTCAGTGACATAGTAAGACTTTTGTGTTTCCTTCGAAATGGCGCCCTGTGTAGCAATGCCTGTGAGCACCTTCAGAGTATGGAGGTCAACCTGTTGGCAGGGAAAGACAAAGAAAGTTTTAATGCAAGCATTAAAATAATCACGCACACATCCATAGACAGTTGCATATGAACACATAGTCTTTTCTGTCGTCATACAAACATTCGTCAAACAACATTCTACTACAACGTTTGCTATCATGCAAAAAAGAAAATTGGTTGACCAAAAAACAAAATCATCAAACATTAACATATACAAAAATATTATAGAATGTGAATGTGTGAAAGTTGAAAATATCAATCAGCTGGTTTCTGAAGGAGCAGCTCAGGTATATAGCTGAAACCCATTAGTAGCACAACCAACTAACAATAAATGTAAAGTTTAGAGAAAGATTTTCTAACTTTAAATGCAAAGCTTCAACTTTGAACCCAAAATCAAAATTCTAACCCTACCCAAACATGCCAAAATGTCCTCATGATGAGGGTCTAAAGTTTTAGACTCTAAAACCTTAAACTGGCTAAAACAGACATACACACACAAATATGCAACTTATCAGCATCTATCCCTCAACTTCAACCCCTTTCCTTTCTGCTCCTTTTCATCTCTGTCTTTTCCTCCCTGTACTCTCTCTCTCTCTCTCTGCTCTCTGTGCGTCTCCCTCTTGGCAGATCGATAGTAATGACCTGGGGCTCATTTTAATTTCCTCCCATACAATAGCTATAATCACCTCCCCGTCCTGATTGTGGATGCTGCACTACGTGTTTGGCCTGCTGCTAGCTGTGTTGCATTATACGTGGACAGCATTGTGTGCTGGATGCAGTCTTCAAAATCCCTCATTCCAAGGTCCCTCAAGTAGATACACATTTGTTTTGCTCCACAGTTGCCAAAATGAAAGAAACAAGTAGGACGGCGTAACTGTCTAAAACACAACAGAAGGTAACAAAAAAAATACTTTAGTGGATTCTGTCAATTTGTAAGGGAATATGTGTGTGTGTGTGTGTGTGTGTGTGTGTGTGTGTGTGTGTGTGTGTGTGTGTCCCACAAGGGTATAGTACAAAACACTGGGGGAGGTAAAATGCTGCGTTTGTTATCTGTCAAGGAGACAGGTGTTTTAGATTACTTCCAACACACACACACACACACACACACACACACACACACACACACACACACACACACACACACACACACACACACACACACACACATATGCCTGTACGCTTAGGGCCAGACACAGATCCACCTAGACAACTAATCAATAGTCCGGAACCGAGGAGAGGAACAGATGAGAAGAAAAGGAGGGGTGAGAAGTAAAGAGGAGAACAAGAAAGAGAACAGAGAGAAGGAGGTGAAGAACAAATGAGAGAGAGAGACACACACGGAGAGAGCAAGAGAGAGAGAGAGAGAGAGAGAGCGAGAGAGAGAGAGAGAAAGAAAGAGGAAGAAAGAGAGAGAGAGAGAGAGAGAGAGAGAGAGAGAGAGAGAGAGAGAGAGAGAGAGAGAGAGAGAGAGAGAGAGAGAGAGAGAGAGAGAGATGCTAAGTGAGCCTTCCTCGGGAAGGTTCCTCATCAATCACAGAGCTGTTAGAATAATGGAGCCACCAGCCTTCACATCATCAATCTGCACCACACCTCACTGGACCACGCCACCAGAAAATAAAATAGAATAGAATAGAATAGAATAGAATAGAATAGAATAGAATGGCATAACCCACATCAGTGAAGGCACCCTAGAGAAAGATTTAAACCACACACGTGGCCCTTGAGCCAACATGGCAACACACAGATGCCTGAGCTGCATGGGCACACATATCCACACCCACACACACTCAAACACAAATGCATGAACACACACGTACACCCTCAGATATAAGAGAGAGAGAGAGAGAGAGAGACCACAGGGTGCAAGATGCAAGAAGGAGAGGCACGTTGGCATTTATGACAGCTGCTTGTCAAGACAGGAGCTGTTTCACAAACACACACACACACACACACACACACACACACACACACACACACACACACACACACACACACACACACACACACACACACACACACAGACACACACACGAACACACACACACAAACACACACACACACACAAACACACACACACACACACACACACACACACGCAGAGGCCTCGATCTCTGCTAGGTGTTAACGCAGGGGAACAGCTGAGAGCCTCTGTGGAACGCAGCGACCCAACCACAACACCGGTGACCAGAGAGAGACAGAGAGACAACATGAAAGAGGTACAGTAGAAGCTGCGTTTCCAGCCAACTGCTAAGCCAATTTTGTGCAAACATCTGTTGTGTCACAAACAATAAAATCCAAATTGAGGGTCCTTCCATGGATTGAGAGGATTATATGGGCAATTTGAATGCAAAAAAAACATTTATTTAATACATGGAAGACATGGATTCAAGAATGTATTCATAATAAACAAATTATTTAATGTCAGCTATTTTGTGAGTGGGCCGCAGAGAGCGAGCTGTCAGCTGCAGAGGAGGAAAGACAGGAAGGAAGTACAAGACTGATGGGACCTTGGCCTCGTGCTGCCTCATGGCTGCAATCCCTTCCTGTGTTTGCTCGCCAACAATTTGTCCACAGTGAAGCTTTGACAATCATAACTACTGCTTCTAATACACATCTGTCTTGGGCTATCTTCCAATGTGATATTGTTTTTACACATTTATGGAAGAGGTGCTCTCAATGCCCAAATTATAATAAGAGAAGCTGGCCAAAAGCGGACAGTCAGGTTCAGACATCAACAAAGTAATTTGGCTGGTTCTTGTTTCTCTGAGCAAAACACTGATCCCATCACTGTAAACTGAATATTAAAAATGAAATTATATCTGGCGCTATCTAAAATACAGCTTTTAAAGAGGATGGACATTAGCCTTATTGGGATAGCCTCAGCAAGCATACATTTTGCAAGCTCCGTTTTGTTATGGTGTGATTGCCTAGAGAGAGATTTTGATCAGGAAAATTGAGAATCAAGCACCTTGCAGCCAGACCAGTCAGCAAACTGATCAAGTTGCCAGCTCTTGAAACTCTGTAAAATGATATCTGAATTATGTATTTCCTCAAAATATAATCAGATTTGGTTACTATTTTGGTCAGTAATTTACAAAATACAGGGTTTATAGAACTTTTTTTCTATTTTACAAATTAGAAAGACAAATGAAATCCCCAGTGTTTGTCCAGTTATATATGGGAAGGTTTACGGTTAAAATCTAAATAAAGGAAAGCACTTATTTATTATGAGCAAATCAAAATTATACTGTAGGCTGACTCTGTGATTCTACGAGACGTTGACACCCAACAACATAAGCTGTTGTTTACAGAAGGTGTCTCACTGAGAAGTCTATTGCCGGCTGCTTTGAATCCATTTCTGCCTGAGAGGCACATAAACCTCACACTCCCTTTCCCCCCTTACCCAGACAACCTCATAACTCACGCTTGGCAAGGGGATGGCACAAAGTTGGCACAGTGATAGAATACAGGAAACAATGCCTTACCCAGGCATCTAGCTGCTAAACCTTGAAATCACTACACCACCCACTCACTCTCTTTCTCTTACTGTCTCTGCGTGTGCCACACATACACTGACACAAATATAGCTGTGGTAGAGTTATTATGTGCGACATGTCAACACAAGGAAAAAGATGCTGTTAAAATAACAGTGCAATCTGTTTTTAGGTTAGGCAGAGTTCCCTTTTTTTCTCTATAAGTAAGATTCTGTATTTTGGGATTATGTGTTTGCATTTGTGGAAAAAACTCAAAACAGACTAAAAATGAGCCTTTACTGTTGCACTGTCTGTACCTCATGTTTGTTTGGTGCATTTGAGAAAGAAATGAAGCAGCAATTGGCTTCATGCATGAATGTTATCTTATTTTTATCTTATATTCTTCCTGCACAAAGAAGAGGAAAACGTGAAAATCCTATGTGAGATTCAACAGACTTTCTTAACTGCCTGAACTTATTGTGAATCGCTTGTTTCAGCCTGACGAGTGTCACAGGTACATAAGCAGGTGTGCGTTCATTAGATATGATCATTAGAATTATTCACACCCCGACACTTTACAACAAGCTCTTACCTGTATGTACTCCTTGTTGCTGTCTTCATTGGGCGTCCATGCGTTGTCATTGAAGTTAAGTCTGGCCTGGCGCGGCTGCCAGCGTGCGTCATAGAAAGTCGATGAAGCTGTGATCTGGTCATCTGTGATCTTTCCTGACTCCAAACCGAATGCATTACTACAGTGGAAAGCTACAAGAAAAAGAGGAAAAGAAAAGATTCAGATTTATTCTAGCATTATTCTACCATATTGATTTACTTAAAAGAAAACAGGCAGGTTTAACTTATACTTACTCTCGCTGACTTCCTTGTGTGTCATGTTGTATCGAGCTGAGAAGCCGTCTTTAGCCACAGCCATGTCAGTGTGGAAAGCTAGAGAGAGAATCCCGGTAGATGATTGGATCTCAGGAGGCACCCTGGTCCCACAGTATCGACCAATTAGAGGGCCCACTGTCAAACAGACAAGACGTGATGGACTAGCCGTCAGTTAAAATCCTACCAGGATCATACAGTATATGTCATCATTTGCAGTTTTTTTTTAAACCTCATTACACAATGTTTTAACTGCACACAACAAGTTAGAGGTGTCAAGAGGCATTTTCACTCCTTTATCATTCCCTTCATCCCTTAATCCTCCCATGTTTGTCCATATCCTTTGCTACTTCACATTTTTTTCCCCTCTCTTCGTTTATCTCTATTATTCCCATTCCTTTGCTGACATCTGCTCATGACCCCACCTTCTCGTGTCATCACCACCATGTATCAATGCTATCTCTTGACTGGACATGGTTTTACAGTGAGCGCGTGGGTGTGTGTATAAATCCAAGGATCTAAGTGATTCCTCTAATACAACAACTTGTATATGTCAACACAAACAGATGAGTGTGATCTAGAGCCTTAGGGTGTGTGTGTGTGTGTGTGTGTGTAGAGAGGGGGAGAGAGAAGGGGTGGGAGTAAAGACAGTAGATTCATCCTGCTACTCCCTGAATCCTCTCTTACACACACACATACACAGACACACAGATATACACATGAGGAGGCCTGTGGAGGAGGACGAGGAGGTGGAAGATGAGAAAAAAAGCCAGCAATCGATCAGCGCTATTGATTTCTTTTTTCTTCCCTTTTGGAATGGGTGGATATTTGAAATAGGGCTCTTGAGCAAATAACAGTAATCACTTTTTTTTCTTGCTGGCGGTGGAGAAAGAGAAGAGAAAAGAAAAGAGGAGAAGATCTAGTGATTTCTATAAACAAATGAACCGTGTTTGCACACAATTCTGGTTAAACAAATTTAATCTTTTTTTCTTTCTAGGATTTAATATTAAATATGTCTGGTTTACAGGCCAACATTATCTCATTGCACTGCTTCCCTCTGTGTTTATGAATATAATTTCAGTAGCATATGAAGCAGACAGAAGGCACATTTGTCCCTTCTCTGACCCCTGCAAACACATGTGTGGTTACACATGGACACACAATGATATCAATACCATTACTCCCCCACCCTTAATAGTTTCATAATGTGGTATGTGGATGAGTGAACTCCCATTTGGATGAATGGGATTGAAAGCAAGCAATTAAGTTGTCCTTTTATCAGCAAGGCTAAAAATAGGCAGGGGCACAACAATAGGATTTAACCCCTTTCTGGTAAAGAAGAGAAAAAGGTAAACACATAAATGCTTACACAAAGTCTTACTATTCTCGTTTTTATCTCTCTTTGCTTAATTGATATCTTGCTGTCACTCTCATCAAGTCCGAACTGAGATATCTGGCTGTTCGCTTCCTTTTCCTGCTTGTCTTTTTTTTGTCCTCTCTTCCTGCTTACGACCCTGCACTCCTGCAAAGGGTGAGACTAAACTAAAAGTCCTTCACCTCTGGATCTCATCCTGTATATTTCCTTCCCTCCTCCCACTTCATTTCACTTTTCTTCCCTTTCATCCCGCTATCCTTCTTGTAGTCTCGCCCCGTCACTCAGAGCACAAGCCTTTCATCCTCTCTTTCTCGTCCACCTCTCTATTTTTGCCTTTCTGGTCATCTTCATTTTCCACTTTCAACTTTGCTTAACCTCTCCTGTCTTACATTGTCTTACATGTCCTGATCTGACTTTTCTTTCCCCTGGGGACTAAATTCAAAGCTACAGTAAAGTTATTAATTGGTAGAAAAGGATCATTTTTTACATTCTTGTTCCAATGATGCTATTCAGTAATCACTGGGTAATTCATAAGTACCTTACACAATTTGAGAATTTAGCATGGAAAACATCAGTCTGTAAAAGTGAAAAATGAATGATTTCTTTATAGGTGGCAGTAAAAAAGGAAAGAAAAACATGTATCGTGCAGCAAAATACAAAATAAAATGCTCAAAAACTAAAATAAACTAACATGCAATACAACAGCAAATATCTATTTTCCAAAAACAAATAGCTTCTTGAAGGAAAGAGTTCTGGTCCACTCTCTCATCTTACAATCCCACTTGCTGAACTCTTTTTAAATCCTTCTATTTCTCTTCTCTCCCAACTCTGTTCTTGAAGGCAGACCAGAGGTCTTCTGGCCTTTTTTTTATTCATCTCCTTCCTTTGTTCAATCTTCCCAGCAGTGTGGGACTCTTCATAGCCCTTCCACTGCACCCATCTTTCTCTCTCCAGCTCTTCCATCCCTTGAAACTGGATCCAAGGTCTTTGTGCCTTAGATTTGTCCTTCTAAACTCTTCCAATCCTTCTAGCAACTAGACCAGAAATATCCTAACACTCTCACCTCCCCTCTTTTCTCCCTCCTCTCAGCAATTCCTATTTTATTTTCCCCATGAAAAGTTGTTCTCCACAGTAGGCGCCAACATTCTGCCTGTAAGCTTAGCTTTCATCTACCAACGCATAGCTACCAAAATAGTTGCTACTCCAACTCAGTCAATAATGATGTAGGCAGGGCAGAGTACACACCATTTTCACTTTGCTTGGTACATCGCCTCATGGAATAGCTGAATTATCGTTTAACATCTCCATCAAGATCATCATCATTAACACACTTTCACTATAAATAAACAAACATCACTGCCATCTTCAGAAAACTACATGATCCAAAACCAAAACCAAACAATGCGATCAGTGCTGTACCTCCTGGAAGCCCATCCCACACTTCCAGCCAGTCATATTTGCAGTCCCCCTCTCCGCCCGGCAGGGGGTCGTTCTCCAGGTCAAAGGTGAGGAAGGTAAGGGTTACGTCCATGCTGGGGGGGACGATGATGATGAAGGAGCACTCCAGGTTGTGAGGGTATTTGTCAGGGAAGCCTGGGGACTCAATAAGACCTGAGGGACTTGTGAAGTTACGGGAACAGTCCGAACCTGGGATGAAGACACAGAGAGAAAAACATGTATAAAGAGATATGTATTGCTGTAAATAGACATTAATAGCTGTTTTTGTTGACCTCCTTTGCATCAAATTCATTGAGGTCTGGAAATATGTAAGAACGCAATTTCTTGAGAAGACAGAGTAGAGACACTGTAGACAGTCATTATACTGAAAAACTAATGAAATAATTCTGAGAAGACACCCAGAGGTGCTGTTTCCAGAGGAGAGTGCTTTCAAACAAAACAGCCAAAAGAAGACCTGCCTCACAGTTTCATAATCCCCAGTCTTGTTATGTCTGGCTTTATGCAATTAACTCTGACTCTACATTATGTACTTCAAATGCAGTTAATGCGGTTGGTGAGAAACATCAGGAAGGTGAATATGCAGTATTAGGAGTACAGTTAGGTCTGCACATTTTGTTAAAAGGCCTCCAATCCTAGAGTGATTCAAGATGGTCATGAGGGTAATAAGAAAAATGGATATTCATTTAATTCAGGTGTTTTCAGCTTAGAAAAATACATTTAAACCAGCAGACCTTTGAAGTGGTTAATCAGTAAACCTTTCACACCATCAGTGAAAGCAAAGATACAGCAGAGTATGTGAGAGAGAGGGACTGTGAAGCAGAAAGTCAGTGTTTGAGAGTCTGCAACAGAAAAAAGCATCCACTTTTGTGTTGAAAGTGCTCTTGAGCAAGATGCTGCATCCTTTCCCATTTCTGGAAAAAAATGTGGGGGCAACCTTAACACCACTGTAATCTCAAATCAGGGAGAAAAATAAAGAAACATAGGTGAGAGAGATATGAGAGAGACTGAAAAATAGAAGAGAGGCGCATAATTTGTTGACAGTATCATAGTTGGGTGGTCTATGAGGAGCTTTGACTATCATCATATCATCATGGACATACACACACACACACACACACACACACACACACACACACACACACACACTGATCTGGGGGTAATCTGAGGCTCTCCGTTTCTGAATAACCATAATACCCTCTCTAATAATACTCAGACACATTATGGAATGAATGTGGTTACACCAACTGGACCATTATTCCAGTCCAGACAGCCATGTATGACCAACCACACACACACACACACACACACACACACACACACACACACACACACACACACACACACACACACACACACACACACACACACACACACACACACACACACACACACACACACACATGCTGTCTAAGCCTCTTAAAGGTAACCCATTTCTCTCCAGTCTGTTTGGGTGTCTGTAATTGTGGTTGCATGCTTGGATGAGTAAATGAAGAGAAAGTAAGAACACATTAAGAGAGAGTGTATTGTGGCATGCAGAGTGCATTTAAACGTGTGTGTGTGTGTGTGTGTATGTATGTGTGTGTGTGTGTGTGTGTGTGTGTGTGTGTGTGTGTGTGTGTGTGTGTGTGTGTGTGTGTGTGTGTGTGTGTGTGTGTGTGTGTGTGTGTGTGGGTGTGGGTGTGTGTGTATGTCCATGTGCGGTTATTTGTGTTTCTAACAACCTGTAAATCGGACCTGTTTTCCAGTCATCCGTATTAAATCAATGCAACTGCCTACATCGACTGCTTAACAGCTCATGCTTTATGTTTGTGACCTGTAGTGTCTTTTTAGGCCTCAAGTCTATTTTCTTTTGACTCATACACAAAGCTACATTGATTTTGTATTGGGCTGTGAGCATTATCGAGACACTTGCACAGCAGTAATTGTGGCTGATGGGAGGCTGTAGCTGCTGCTAATGTGCAGCTTTGGCTATTGTAGACAAGGTATAACTCAGAGTCAGGTCCAAACTTTAATAACAAAATTGGCACCAGGGTCCCGTTGCATAAAAGTAGACATAATCTTTGACTTAAATGTCACTTTAAGTCAGACTTGCTCTAATCACTTAAAGTGACCTATTGCATAACATTTCCCTATGAGTGACTAATGTAAGACTTACTTAGATAGCCTGTCGCTCAATGCGTTATGAGTGAAATAAGACACTTAACAGAGGAGAAAAATGGTGGATGTAACAGCCACATTTAGCAGCAGAGGATTGATACATTTTACACCTGCTGAAAACCCATGTCTGCTGGAGGAATACAATGCTGAAAAAGTGTGTTATTCAATATTTTGAATCAACTTAAAAGAAATCTGAAGCCACACCAAGTATGCAAGGAAATAACTTGAAAGGTAAACAGCATAAATTCAATGGTGGTTAGAACAAAGATGTTCAGAAATATATGAAGCATATGGAAAAAGAATCCAAAAAAGAAATCTGGAAACAAATAAATCCAACCTTAGGCTTAGCCAGGGGAACATGTGGTTTACTTTCCTACCTCAAATTAAGTCAGTCCTAATATTTATGCAACAATTGATTAGATTACTCTAATCTGACAATTTAAGACCAGTCTAAAACTAATTTAATGCAACTGGCCCCAGGATGACTGGACATCTGTCAGTTAGCAGACTGCCAGACACTGTTTGAGGAAAACAGAATGACGACATATCTGTGTGAGATGCTGCACAATTTATTTCTGTTAGGTTTTTGGCATAATCAAACAAACTTCTGTACGCGTGATCAGGAATATTGATGTTCTCCAGCTTTTTCTTTCTCTTACTTTCATTTTAAATCACCTTAAGTTGATTCTGAAATGTCACAGATCCTGCACAGCAGCAGTTTGTCAAAATCTGTGTCAAAATCTGCCTGCTCATTTGACTGACCTCTCTGGCAGATCTGTAACAATAGAGATTGAACACATGGCAGCAACTGCATACAAATACACCAAATGCTATTTCCCTATTAACATATGCAATCATCTATTTTCCACTACAGCATCTTTTTTCAATGTGATAGAGATTTTCTGTTTGTCTTAATATATGCCTGTTTGTCTGTTTTTCTGTCCCACTTTTCAATCTGATTAACTTGTCATCGTGACCTGCTCTCATGTAACGACATCAGACGCAAGTAAGCACAGACCCACACACACCCACCCACACCCACACCCACACACACCCACACACACACACACACACAGTCTCTCTCTCTCCCTGTTCCCCTTGCGTCTGGCCCCCCTGCAGAGTCCGTCGCTGGATAACGTGGGTCTGCGTGACTATGAGCATGTGTGTGTGTGTGTGTGTGTGTGTGTGTGTGTGTGTGTGTGTGTGTGTGTGTGTGTGTGTGTGTGTGTGTGTGTGTGTGTGTGTGTGTGTGTGTGTGTGTGTGTGAGTGAGCGGAGTGAACGCCTGACCAGTTCTGTTGCCGGCAGCGATTTTATTCCCTTCTCATTACTTCATGTTTATGAACATTGCAAAAACACTTGTGCCCTCCTTTCTCCTTTGGCCTGTCCCTTCTCCGCACACTCTTTCCCCCTGTAATGCCTGTCTCCACCTTGTCCCTCTTCTTTGATATATGTTACTTAATATTAAATTAAGTAACATTAAAAAAAAATTAAAATCTCGTTCATCTTGTAAGTGCGCTGCACCTTCCAGATATGCTGAACTGTCTTTCTTCCGACTATACCTACTGTTTTTGTTCTGCCTTTTTGTCTCTTCATTCTCTTTTCCTTCCTTTAAAAAAAAATGTGTATCCCACACTCCTCTCCTTTTCTTTTCTGATCTTTTATACTCTCCTTTCTCCTGCTGTTTCTCCTTTACCCCCCACAGCTCTATTATTCCCTTCACTTCCATTGTCACATTTCTTATTCTTTTCTCCCCAATTCCCATCCGCTTGTGGAAGAAACAAACCCTGTGAAAGAAACACGTGTTAGGAGCATGTCTTACCATTGGGGTAAGGTTAGGGGAGTGTGTGTGTGTGTGTGTGTGTGTGTGTGTGTGTGTGTGTGTGTGTGTGTGTGTGTGTGTGTGTGTGTGTGTGTGTGTCTGTCTGTCTGCATGTGTGTTGCTGGGTAGATCTGGGGCTTGAGCTTATGGCTCACTGATCTATAGGAGTTTCTCTCAGGGAACTTGTTTGTAGACGTTCATTCATCTAAATTATGAGCATATATTTCTATATAAGCATGTTTATGTGTTTGCTTGCATGTGTGGTAAGCTGGTATGCAGACATCTACTTTTATTCTAACTGCCTTTCATGCTTATGGGCTATTAGTCGGATCAAACCCACAATTATTCTCCACTCTCCCTCCCTCCCTCCCTCCACCAATCTCTAACATAGACACACATAAACACACACACAGTACACATTCAGAGGAGACTTAACATACAGCGACAGACACAAACCGCAAGCCCACACACACACACACACACACACACACACACACACACACACACACACACACACACACACACACACACACACACACACACACACACACACACACACACACACACACACACACAAACACACACACACACACAGCGCAACAGTTCCTGCAAAACCCAAGCTCGGGTTTTCCACGTGCAAGGTTCAATTCCAGTTTGAGCTCCTGGTGCTCAAACTCCTCTGACACTAAATTTTAGCCTCTGTCACTGAATCTCAGCAGGGATTTCCCTCTATAATAAACTTGCTATTTAACCAAATTACCAATGGCATATGAAATCAAACTGTCACAAGACAACCACCCTGTTAGCTAGTGCAATTTGCTAAAAGCTGCAATCAAACATTACTTTAATAATGTTATTCAGGGAAACATGTTTTGATTTATTCTTTGGGTTTGACATGTAGAAGAAGTGAAGGCATCTTGTAAAATGTCTCAGTCTGTCACAACTCAACAACATTGTCTGCTTGATTCTCATATTTATAAACAAACAAATATCAGAAATTGTATTCCACCAAAAAAAAAAATCTCAAAATTCTACATTCAATATTCCCTTTATAAAATCTCCATGGGTATATAGGTGGCAAAGTGCAAAATAACTTTCAGTCCTATAAAAGTAAGCCCTACATGAGTGAACTCTTCACTGGGTCAGATCTGGATCCACTTTCCTCAATTAAAGCCAGAGAGGAGGGAGGAGCGAGCAATTTGATTGGTTAGATGGTGTAATAAACTGACTTGATGGGTAGTCAGGCAGAGTAAGAGAGGAAGTGCCTAAAGGCATTGGATAGAATGTAAACAACAGCAGTTATTAGAAAGAGTAGTGCAGTGCCCGTTCATGACATGCCTGCTCATGGAGGCCAACAGCTCTGGTGTTGCTGCTAGCAGCTTTCTCAAGAACTACTCATCCAAATGACTTCACACTCAACACTGCACTTCCTTGGATCCTCAGTAATACACCCGCCAAGTGTGAAGTCGGTCGGATGAACGGTTGTTGAGAAAATCGATTCTTGGAGCGTACCAACTGTATGCAAATGTCTTATTGTTTATAAGTTGGATCGATTCAAAAAACGTACAAAATTCAATCATGAAAATTCAGCTGATGAGAGTGCCATTAAGGAGTTATCTTAATGTTAATGTTGAAAGTCTGTCGCTCATATGTCATTTTATTTGAGTAAAGGGTTGCAGGAGCTCAGTCCACGTCCTTGGAGATGTGACAGAAGCACTTACACAGAGTTCAGATATATAAGTTAATGTCTGAATACATTAAACTACCTAAATTTTAAAATGTTCACACATTTCAATAAAAGCTCTATAAAGAAAGAAAAATTGCTGTGCTGGTATTTATGCTGATATTTGCGACCGCCTACAGAAGAGGTCAAGATCCACTAAATATTTTTAATATTTCTTATCCAAACAGCTTTACTCTGTACTGCCATGTGTGAATGAACTGTTGTCGAGAAAAGTAAAGAACAGACACACACATACACATACAGACAGGGACTCCTTCCTTTACAGATTGTCACGATAGCTTTGACACAACAACGCCTGAGGAGTGTGTGTGTGTGTGTGTTGACTTATATTCACAGAAAATTGTCCAAACAGTCACTCTACGAGGACTCAATTCCCATTTACAAAGGTCAAAATCTCGTCCCTAGAAGGGCAATGACTTGGTTTTGGGTTCATATTTAGGGAACATCATGAAGTGGTTTTGACTAAAGTTAGAATACATCCCCGGGGAAAGAATGTAAGTCAATGCAATGTCGTCCTAAGTGACAAAAATTGTTGTGTGTGTGTTTGTGTGTGTGTGTGTGCGTGTGTGAGTTAACATTTCCGTGCAGACATGCAAGCTGTCCTGCATTTGTGAGTAACCGTCAAGCCTGCATTAGTGCATTCATATATATACGTGTGTGTGTGTATGTGTGTCTGCTGATTTCTGGGTCACAATAACAGCTGGGGGCATTCTGCCTAGACAGTGAGATTTGATTGGCTGCCACACTCTGGTGGTGTTCACATTTCTACTACAGTATCCATAGTAACAGACCAAACAAAACAAGTGTGGCGTGTGTATTTGTTTTTTTCATGAAGTCACTTTTGTGTTTGTGCAATCTCTAAAAATCCTGATGTGTTTCTAGTATGCATACTTCTGTTCTTGTATATCAATTTGTCTTATGTTCCCATGTTTACAACCTGCATATGAACATTACATGTTCTGCAAACATGAGTGTAAAAGTCAAGACCATGCATGTGTAACCAGTAATGCAATGTCCCTTCTTGGCTACCATAGGGCCTTAGCACCTTCTGCTTCCCTGTTTACAATTTGCTTGGTTTATTATATAAGATGTACCGCTGAGCCCTCGGTATGCTGCTGTTCTTCTCTGGTCCCTGGTGTCACAGGTTATGACTGTTGCGTGCAATGTTTGGGTAGATGTTAATTTAAGCTTTTAAACTGAGTCATAGATGCTTTGTGTTTTACCCTCTGTTTGATAGTGACACCCGCTTCCATGTATGGGTATAATCAGGGAGGAGAGGTAAATGCTGATGTTATATTGTTTATATTATGCATTCGTTTTGCTGTGTGTAACTTCATTTAATCTGTTTGAGTAGGCATTGATGGCATCTGCTGTTTTGTTTGGTTCTGTTGTTGATAGAGTTGCTTTTTTCCTGCTTTACTTCTCTTCTATTCTCATCATTCTCATTCTCGCATAATTTAGCTTTTAGGTTTCCTGTTGGGTCAGTTAGTTTCTTTGGTTACATTTTATGCCAGCCTTTTGTGGTGCTCATTGTTTTTCCCCAAGAAGTTAGTGCTAATGATGTGGATTTAAAATGTGTTCTCTCACAAGTGCTCCAGGACCAATGGGCATGGCTGTTCAGACGATGAGGGTTTGGTGATAGAGTTTGTCACCTGTGCTTCACACCCCTATAACTGTGTGTTTGGTGGTAATTTTTGCACTTCCTTCACAATTTGCATTCTTCTCCCCCTTTTTTTTGCTTTGCTGTATGTGTGTGCGTGCGTGTGTGCATGAGTGCGTGCGTGCGTGCGTGCGTGCGTGTGTGTGTGTGTCTGTGTGTGTGTGTGTGTGTGTGTGTGTGTGTATTTGTGTCCACACCTATGGCCAACCATCCTTTAGCACTCCCTTTCTTATTGTAATTTGTATTTTTATATTGCACTTCTTAACTAATTAGATTTAATAATGGTCCTAATTTTTTTCTTTCTCATTCAAATGAATGGGAAGATGTGTCCAAACTTTCGGCATATGAATATAATACACACATATATCCTGACACACACACACACACACACACACACACACACACACACACATATACACACACACAAAATCCAACCACCCACGCAACCAGACGTTAAGCGGCACCTTCCAGGATAACAAGATCTTGTTAGCAGTATGGCAACAGCTTGAATGTTCCAAATGGCTCCATCATTACTGCCAGGAGAGACTGGACACAAATATGCACACATACACACACAGATGGGCAAACTAGAGTAAGTCCTGTAAATGCTATTGTATTGCTCATCAATGTTATGGAAGCAGCCGCACAAATAAAAAACTGTGATCTTCTCTGTCGTAGTTTGACAGTAACCTGGTTGTAATTTTATTTATATTGTTTGTATACTAACATGCAACAATGCACAAAATATAATTTACAAGTTTAAATTAAAAAAAGCAAATGGCAGCATTGCAAATACACCACTCAGCTCACACCTATATCCAAAATAACAAGCTAGTAAGTAAGTAATACATGTATCGGTACTTGTAAAGTCTTGATTAGCGTGTGAAATCATTGTAACTTCTTCACCTAGTGCTCATCTTTGTATAGAGAAAATTGTGAAATTTGTATCTTTTTAAAATGAGTTATATACTCTTAAATTGCATCATATTCCAGTGAAAAATAAAACTAGTTTTCTTCATTCCTAAAAAAAAAAATTATAAGGGACTTACAGGATAATTACAGTTTATTTCAACCTGATTCATTTTGCCTTGGATGTATATCCTTAGCCATAATACCCGTTCCAGGCGGCTAGTTTCTGTGTTTACATTCGGTCTGACTGTGCTACTTTTGCTCAGGTGCTTATGCTCCTAAACTAAAGTATTGAACAGTCTGCCAGCTAGTGTGCAGTTTGTACCAACTTTGTCCTGTTTTGAGAATAAACTGAATACACTTTTGTTATGTTTAGCTTTTAACTAAGTCTTTGTGCATGCATGTGTGCATGTGTTTGTGTATTTGTGAATGTATAATGTCTGCCTGTATGAATGTCTAAACCAAATTTTTACTGACTTACTGTTTCCTCACTCTGTAAAGCACTTTGAATTGATTCTGTATGATACTGTGCTCTACAAATAAACTTGACTTGACTCAGAGGCAAGCAGTTTAAATGATTCATGTAAAAATCCTGTTTCTTTGGAAAACTGTAGAAAGCTCATGCAGCTTCCACTCTTATATGTCATATCCACGAGTCCTTGTTTACCCGAATCTCTACAGCAGAGCTGGCGAGTACAATGTTAGATTCAAATAAACCAAAATTATCCTTTAACTGATTAATTACCAACAACATAAATATACTGAATTGTAAATTGAATGTTTATTGGACAACAAAATAGTGCCTTTAATAGCATCTGTAAGCATAGTGCAGATTAAAAAAAACGTTTTCCATTTTTTCCATGAAACTAAGCGTGTTTAAAGTTTGGTAGGTCTGAGACCTTTTTTTAATTAAAAAGTCACATCATCCTTTTACAATCTCTCTCTATAGCTCTCTCTCTCTCGGGTGCTTGGGTGTGAACACCGACACCCCTGTTGTTTTAAAGTCCATTGGGTAGATTCATGCGCAAAAGGCACACACACTGAAGAAATCCCAACAGGCTGGTGCCAGAAAGTGAGAAACACTGACAACCACACGTGTTGTGTTAGTAACCTCAGCCCTCTGTGTGTGCCTGTATGTGTTTGTGCATGTGTGTGTGTGTCTCAGGGCTCAGGACTCAGGACTCAATTAAGCAAGCATGTGTGGAATGCTTTCAGGGGGAACGGAACAAGATGGCTGTGGGGCCGACACTATGTGCCCCTCTGTCTCACTCGCCCTTGATCTCAATTGGTCTCGCTTTGGCTGACCCATGGCAGCGTGAAGGGGAGCCATATCACGCACACACACACTCAACTCACACACAAAGTGCCATGAGGGGGAGAGATGTCTCGCCTGGACAGTCTAAAGGGTTCTCAAGGGTCCTGTGCTGTCTCTACTCTCTTTCTCTCTGTCTCCCATGACACCAGCGAGATAAACGAGGCTTGGTCACCTAATGAACCGTGTTGAGTCCTCTATGAGTAGCTTGTAATACAGCTACTAATAGCCTATTTTCTAAAGGTGCAATCCTTATTAAGTCCTTTTTGGATTTTTGGATCTTTTGTTAACATGTTTGAAGGCTGTTCACAGTGATAATGTCACTCTTGTGAGTGTTGAATACTTAAAATATAGACTTCAATTTAAGCACTTTCAAAAGAAGAATACCTCTCCAAGCTGTATAACAATGCTGTGCCACACAGGAGTTTCAAGTCCCCCCTCAACTCAAAAATGTGTTTTTCCTCATGTAACTTTAGTTGAATGTTTGAGCTTCATTTTGCAGGGTGGTGTACGTGCAGAGATGATTGATACTAAAAGATGGATTTCAAAATCATGAGCCAATCATGGGTTTTTTCAACAAGAGAGAAGGAGGAGATGTCATTTTAAGGATTTTAAAAAGGTTATTGAACCTCTTTTGTGGAAAAAACATATACATTATTCTAAGCTGAGTATTTTTATGTATCATAAAACATGTCTGGCGGGAACTTTTAATTTCTTTCTTTTCTTTTTAAATACATTTTTGGGAGTGGAGACAGTTGACATACGCGAGAGAGAGATAGGGGGCGACATGCAACAAAGGTCCACTGCCAGACTTGAACCAGACTCAGCAGTCAAGTCTGGTGTGAGACCTTTGTTGCATGTCATCTCTTATCTCTCTCTTCTGATTTTCTGCCTGCTCTCTACCACGTGTCTACAATTTATAATAAAGAGGCACAGATGCCAAAAACACATATGATTAAAAGCAACAATATACTGTGTATTGCCCCTCAGTTCATCATGTTATCCAGTACGGTATTTAGTATCTTAAGAATAATTAGGATTTCACAAAAACTTTACATTTGTAAAGTATGTTTTCCACCCTTGTCCGGCTTCTAGATCAAGTTTGACGTAAGTTTCTTAGACAAGTTACAAAAAATAGCAACAGTAGCATCCACTTACCGGTTTTAAAGATTTCATAGCGCAGTGAGAATCCAGCCCCTTGGTGAGCGTAGTCAGATACGAACTTGATGTGAAGTGAGGGACCTGATGATATGATTGGTGCAGGGGCGATGTTGCTGCAGTGCTTTCCTAATAGGTCAGCTGTCTCTGAGTTCCCATCATGGATTTCTACGTAGTCATACCTGCAAAGGACAAACAAATATTTATAAATACCCTTCCCTTCTACATACACATTGTGATTGACAAGACTTAATTGAAATTCTTTTCTTATCCTGAGATTTAGAGTGTGTGTGCAGTGAAAGCAAACATTCAATCACCACTTTCAGAGAAATGCAACACCACAGGGACAATAACAAACTACAATACTAAGTATCTACATACTCAATAAATACTTAATGAATATACTGATGAGGTGTTTTGTGAAGGAAGTGTAGGGATCTGAATATGAATCATTCCAAGCTGCTTTGACTCTATCGTTATTAGATCATGTTTTTTTTCTCTATTGGTCCTTTAATCCAGCAGGAATCACATTGGATTTGGCTACAAAAGGAACCAATGAGCAAATTGTTTGTATCTATCAGTGGCTAGAGGGACTTCTAAAAGCATGGGTGTCATTACAATTCAAATGAATGCAGCAGAAAACATTGGTAGTTCACAGATGGTGGAAGAGGAAAAGAACCACCTGCATGAGGCGAACGGGGAAGAGAAACCTTTTTAAAATTCTATAACTGCGCTGTAATCGAGTGATTATATACTCCAACTGCCACGAGTTTCATGGTCTAGAGAACACCATTTTATGGATTATAGCTACATTATAATACAAACAAAAAGGAGACTGTGAATGTAAGATGATTTGCTCCCTCTCAGCTTGTATAGGGAAACAGTGGTGTCACATGTGTGCGCGACAGACTTTAAAAATTCAAAAGAAAACTGATTCCCACTCTCACACAACTGATTCACCTCATTTTCTACTTGTTATTCTCAAAGTAAATATCAAGTTTGATGATATTTTTAAACCGACGGAATATGGTGCTTTCAAAAGAAGTTGCAAACAAGTCTTCAGTTGTGCAAGATATATATAATAGACATAAAAGAAGAACCTCACATGTCTTCTGATTCATATTAAACTAGGGTCAAAGGCAAGAGTGCATGTACTGGTCAAGCTCTTTGAACTATTGATGAACCCTTCATATCCTTTGATGCCAGGAAAGGTTTAATGTGGAACAAATGATTCTAGTTTACATCTTTGCCCAGGTCTAATTTAATAATGTTTGCAACTCAGCCTGCTGGTCTTCCATCCGCAGAGAAATTCACATTTTCCACATTTGAGAACTGATTTAGGTCGCTTCAGCAATTTCCCGGTTGCTCTTTCCTTAGAAAAATCTCACACTTCATGCAGACTGTTATATAAAGGGGCCGTGTTGAATCATGCCGGATCATGTTGGCACTGAACGCAAATTTGACACAAAAAACTGACATTAAAGTAAACATTTCCTGTCATATCATGTCAAGTGCTCTGAATTCTTTATGGATTTTTGTGTCTTTCTTTTGAGTTTCTTAGGGAATTAGGTCCATGACGTCACAGTTTGTGTAGAGTTTGTGTATAATGCTATCATTTTATGGTGGAAGTACTGCATTTGTACTTATTGTATAGAAGTACAAATGCAGTACATCTACGAAGCTATGAAATATGCACATTAAAATCAGAATTTGCCCAAAAATCACATGTATATTGATTATTGCTGTCAGAAGCAAGGCTACCTGGGACTCCTTTCTGTCCGTAAAAGGAAGGTTGGCTTTGAGTCTATTTTTATTCCCAATTCTTTGATGTTCTCTGACCACAAATGTTTCTCAAGACCCACAGCAGGAGTGTTGCCTCTGTGTCTGGATACCAATGACACACCTGCCAAGCCTCAAAAATAGCTTCCTGGACAGAAATTCCCTGAGCAGCTTGTCATAACAGAAGACATTAAGTGTGATTCCTTATTAAGTGAATTCAATTTTCAATTAGATACTTTCTAACATAAAGGCATAAGTACAGCAGATCTCTATTTGCACATCTCCATCCATTATATTGATCAGTTCTGACCACAGTCACGCTAATTGTTCTTGTACTGAGCGTTTTACATCTCTCTAATGTAATGCAATGAACACTTTACAATCAATCTCAAAAGGAACCCTCAAAGTATCTCTATGGTTAGGCCATTATGCAGTTATGAGGTCGAGAAAAATGTTGAAATCAGTTGATTTAGTATGAACTGTATTTATCGAAGTATTGGAATAGCCCTGAGTTTTGAAGCTGTAGTGTAGCACCAGATGAGCAAGTATCTCTGTAGTTGAACCTCACAATTAATCAATCGGATCATGAACAATTATACAACATACTGTTCAAGCTGAAAATAGCTGGACATACTGAGGTTTTCAGAACATTAATTTACTTTTTAAACCTCTGCAAACCGGTGACAGAAGACCAGCTGCTGATTCAACAGATGAAGGTGCTTATCAATTACCACTCACTGTTTTGTTGCTACTGTTCTAACACATAAAAGATAAATGAATATAAAAACATGCTTCACTATTTTTTTAGTATGCATTCATGGTTATTTGTAAAACCGGAAGCCAAAACACACACACACTCAAAAAGACACAAAACATATGTACTTACATTGGATTTTACATGACATAAGCTGACATGGACAAGATTAACTATAGTTGTCATAGTGTGCGTGTGCGTGTGTGTGTGCGTACATGTATGCATCATTATTCCACCTCGTCTGTGGTAACAATAAGACATGAAAACCATAGACGATATGATAAGTACATTTAAGAGCAGAAAACACTGATAGCAAAGAGTACAGATCAGAGAATCTGTGTGTGAATAGACAAGAAGCCTGTCTTGAATATTTAAAAAAAGACAGTTTAAGCATAAATGACTATAGTTACTGTAGTTACGTTTGAGTAAGCCACCTCACGGGCGTAGTAATTATGACCCCGAGAAGTGACGCAGTTCAGATGACATCAATATATGGTAACAAATTTCCATAATCAGATGTGGCAGGTGGGTGGATGGCTGGATAGATAGATGGCAAAAAGTGGACCTAGCTGTATAGGACCACTGTTTGCTTCTTGTTACTAGCGGCCAGTGTCATGTTTCCAACTGTGAGTCAGGACAGTTTTTTAAAAGCCATAACCATGATTGTTTTGACATTAACTGTTGCCATAATGGAGAAGGTTGCCTAACTTTACAGAGGTATTAACTTTAACCCACACCATGTTTCAAAAGATCATTTTAACACAGACCTTGAGCCTTCTTAGACCGTAACAAAGTGTTTTTTGTTGCCTAAACCTAATCAGACTTTAACCACAGTGTTGTCACACCATAAAATATTATATTTTTAACAGTGATTAGTAATGGTTTGCGAACGCACCAATAAAGGCATGATATAAATTTATCATGCTGCAATTGACCTATATGGTAGTTTAGTTATGAGGATGTGTTGCAAGAGTGTGTGTTTTTTGCTCTGCAGTCATGTCTGAAACTATGTATGTGTGTTCACATTTGTGTGTGTGTGCGCGTGTGTGTGGGGTTGCTGACAGGTGAGCAAGCTACCTACATAATGAGGGTCAAACACCTCCCACTCTCCGATCATGCTTTGTGTCTTCTTTGCGTGCAACACCACAATCGTGATGCAAGCTGTCACTATGGACTTAGCCGCATGTGTGTGTGTGTGCATCTATGTGTGTGTGTGTGTGTACGTGTCACAGGTCTTGTCATATTTTCCCAAGTAAACGCCTCAACAGTTTCTTCTTCCATTTGTATGCAGACAAGATCTCTTTTCTTTCTCTTCTTGGCTCCCTCTTTCCATAATTATTTTTCAATGTTTAACCTTTCGACACTTTCTTTTGTTTCTATCTTTCTTTGATTTTTTTTCTATTCTCCACCTCCTTTTCTTCTCTAGCTTTCTCTAATTTGCTGTTAGGCACAGAAACCAGTGGCCATGAGCCAATGTGTGGGAGACGCAGTGGAGGCAGAGATGGGGGAGCAAGAATATTAGAACATTTTAATATGTGAATTAAAAATGCCTGTTAAACAGTGCTGATGGAGCAGATAGAGAATGAACAAGAAAGATAGATAGATAGATAGATAGATAGATAGATAGATAGATAGATAGAGAGAGAGAGAGAGAGAGAGAGAGAGAGAGAGAGAGAGAGAGAGAGAGAGAGAGATAGATAGATAGAGAGAGAGAGGCTAAATTGGGGAAAAAAACTGTTGAAACCAGTGTTTTCAGGGTGTTTTTGGAAAGATCCCAGTTCACACTGAAATGTTCCTCCTTCCTCTTTGTCCTTTTTCAACTGGTGTAAGTATCGATGGTGCAACTGGTGCAGCTGCTCCAGGGCCCAGAATCTGTCAGGGGCCGCTTTTTCTATTGTAGGTGGACTCTCTCCCACATTGACTGTCTCATGCAGTTCCAAATCTGAATAATAAAAAATAAATATTATTTCTACCCGCCACTTGAAGAAGAAGAAGAAGAAGAAGAAGGCTTGCTAGAAAATCCTAATTTGTCCAATGACATTGCTCCCTGTCATTTGTGATAACTTTCGTGAATGTCAGTTAAATAAGCCCCCCCCCCAAAAAAAAAAAAAAAAGCTGTGCTCAAAGAAGGATGGATAAAACAAAACAGGATGAGTGTACTGCTAAATTGACTAAATTACACTTTAGAGGTGTTTTACTCATAACCATGCTTCATTGAATGCTAGCAATGTTGAGCTGCAGCTGGGGGCTAACGTTCGCCATTTAGCTATATCAGCACATATGTGACCCCCCCTCCCCCTTCTCCATCCAGTCGGACGAAGATTTCCCCCCCATGGGTGGGGGAAAGCAGGCTGTGGTTTGTGTTGGGGGCGAGCTGTTAGATTAGTGTTGATAAATTTGACACTTTTGGCTGCTGTCCTTGGTGCTGATCAAAGGCTGGTGTGCAGGATGGGAGTTGCATGGTGAACCTCTCCATGGTGACACAGCAATTGTCTGGAGTGGTTGTGTGTTTGTGGGGGGCAAGTTAATGTATTTTCACCCTGGGAAGATCACAATTATTATGATATGCTGCTCCCTCTTTCAGTCAGCAAACAACAAAATTGTGCATCATTGCCATTAACTGGTAAAGAGTGGGACAGACACACTACTCTCAGCTGATAAAACCACTATTCTGACCTCGCCTGCTCTCCATTTCTGCTAACACTTAGTTTTAATACAGCTAGAGCTGCAATGACTTTGTTTGACAGAATATTTCTTGGAAACTATTTTGATAATCAGTTACAGTTAAAACAAATTTATAAAATTGGCTCTTTTACAGTTCTCAAAGGTAAATAATGTAAAGATGGTTTTCTTTGTCATATATAATAGTAAACTGAAAATCTTTAGATTTTGGATTGCTGGTCAGACAAAACAATATATTTGAAAACACCACCTTTGACTCAGAGAAAATGTAACAGATATGTAAAAAATGTTATTATGTTTTATAGACCATATGATTAATTGATTAATCTTATGTTTAAGTTGTTTTCATTTACATACTTTTCTGTTCTGTTACTTTTCTGTTGTTGGATAACTGAATGAGTATAAAACTATAATATGATCGTGGCTAAATTTTTTTTTTTAACCAGTAAACCAAAAACTCCTGTGCTTCTGCTCTGAGACATCAATCAAATCATTATTTTATGACCGCGATGTTCGACAAAACAAACATAAATACAGAGTAATGACAACTGTTGGACTGTGTATTGACATTTCAAATGAGTGATCACAGACTGGGCTGGAGTTGCTCAACTTTATAGCTGCAGATCCAGCACTCATGTCTGAGCAGGGAAACATAGTTTTCAAAAGTTCTGTTTTCCTCATTAACACAAAACACAAAGCCAACATTTTCAAAATAATCTGCTCTGGAGAACATTTAGGAAAAGCTCTGTTTTCAGGTGTGGACGAAGGGTCAAAACAGAGAGAAAAAGATTTCAAATTTAGCCGGCACCGTGGGGATGCAGTCAGAGGGAGAACATGACACTGCATTCACGCTGCCAACTCCTCCTGTCAGACAGACAGAGACAGGTGTCCCTACATCCCTTCCTCCCTCCCTTAACTCTTTGCCTTTAGTAGAGAGCAGAAAGACATACACAGCTACATCTAAGTCAGCACACACACGTACACAAGAGACCTACGCCTACACACTTTCTCTCTCACACATAAGTGACACACAGTGATACGCACACAGAGCCTGTGGCAATGCTCTCAGATGGATCTATAGATGGGTTTGAGGTTTCCTAAAATCTGTCTCTGTGTAGGAGGTACATAGCTTCGAACAAACTGTTTGATCCCATCATCTCCCCCACTCTCTCTCTCTCATCTCCCCCAATATATTTCACTGCAGCCAATCTGTGATATGTTGACACTTGCCACAGGGAAGTAGGAATTTGTTTCCCTAAAATGTGGTTGCTGACAACGGGTGCTCAAGATGTTTTCTTTTTACTTGCTTACATGAATGAAATGATGACTGAGTTGTTGACTGGCAAGATTTATGTGTGCTTGTTTGTGTGTGTGTTTGGGGGGGAGGGGTGATTCAGGGGTGAGAAAGCTTTCCAAAGCCTGTCTGACGTGAACCCAAGAAAAGGTTTGGCTACAGATGCACTTCCACCCCTCCCCTCTGCCTTAGTTTTAATTGCCTTTCACACGTTTTTTCTGTCTCTCTTTAGGTCAGGAGTTGTCTTTTTACACCTGTACATTTCTTTCATCTAACATCAGGGGTGCCCTTAGCTGTAGACAGAGCGTCTGCACCACAGACACACACAGATGGACACACACACACACACTCTAAAAACAAGCCAAAATTGCAGAATTTTCCAATTTCCAATCTCCTTTTTTGTTTGTTTTTTATGTTTCATGTTGCTTTTTGATTGCTTTTAGCCATAAAGGGGAAATCTAACCATAATTTAAACTTAATTAAGTTAAAATGAATTGACTATGTACTTAAGAACTTTGAGAGTCAGTTCAGTAAGAAAACACTATGAAGTTAATCATGACATAATGTGCGGTTCAAGTCACTTACTGGATAATGAAATTTATATTTTCATAAACTGTTACAACATGTTTTTTCCAAACAAATACAGCAGATTGTCACTATTATGTTTTAATGTTGTTGCTGTTTATGTACTGTTTTTTCTCTTGACGTTGCAATTTTCTGGTGTTCATTTTCACAAGGGAAGTGAAATAATCAGTGGCTGCGTACAAACATTTTTAGAGGAACAGAAACAGTCAACTGTGAGTAGATTCATACACACACACACACACACACACACACACACACACACACACACACACACACACACACACACACACACACACACACACACACACACACACACACACACACTTTCCAGTTCCAGTCATATGAATGAAACAACATGTTTTAAGCTAAATTCTTAAGAATTAGTTTCAGAATAGTTAGAAGGAAGTTAAACTGAACTGTAGTGCTCTCTGTTAGGACAAAGTACAAGTTGCAATTGTGAATGTTTTCTTTTTTGACAAACCACAAACTGACTTCATTTGCACGAGTGAGCAAAAAAAAACCTTTAAGAAAAACCAAACCAAGAACTCAAACATTGAAACATTTCTTATAACTAGTCAGAGATTCCACTAACAGCACTGACAACTTGCATAAGGCAGTCAGGCTGTAGTTCAGCCTCTGCTACTGATCTTTCCTTTTTTCTTGCTTCTTTTTCTGATGTGTGTCCATCCTTGAAGGTCCCAAAAAAGATACACTACACATTCAGCACATATATTTTCAAGCTTTTTGTTCCATACTTTAATATGGACAGCTTCTTACTTGCATGTGGACAGCAGACCCACACATGCTTCTATACATACTACAACTGGGGGTCAGCCATGTTCAACACGTGCACTGCAAAACAAGCTGGCAACCTCATGACAGCAAGAAGAAGAACTCTTTGTAGTATTTGGCTAAACAGTAAGAAAGGGTCGAAAAAAGAAATATGTGTTTCGGCCAAATGAGAATAAGTCTAAGGATGGCGAGTGCAGAATGTCAATACAGGACACGAAACAAGTGTTCAATTTCCTCTTCTAGTGCATGTGTAGTTGGCATACTTGTAGTGCATACAGTACAGTCTTTACAGTCACACATTTTGGGCAATGCACAAACATCCACAGGGGTCCTTGCAGACCTTCATGCATTTGGGCAGATGACAAACTTTACATAATGCAGACTCACACAACCATGTGGATGTTCACATGCACATACAGTGCTACAACACCTAATCAAAGTGAAGAAAACTTGGTACAGATTACTGCTACATTATTATTATTACAAAGTATATATATTATATTCTAATACAATTAAAAGCAGTTTTATGTCATTTTTCTATCATTTGTATTATATCCATTACCTTAATCTATAGATTGGTTTCTCAACTTTTATCAGTGACTCAACACATCAAAAAGTCACAGTAAAATGTTATATGCACAGACTTGTGGATAAGACATTGGGTCTCATGCGACACTAAAGTTGTGCATTTTAATTTGGTGTGTGTTAGTTCAAGTCTATGAGCAAGACCCACAGTGTGCAGTCTATCTATATACCTGAAGCGTTAAAGCAGCCTTAGTGAGTCTGTCACTGAAGCAGTTAATAGAGAGTGAGGAGGATGACTGACTTCACTGTTATCAAGTAATAGGCCTATTACTGCAGACAGAGTGTGCAGTTGTCTGCGTGTGTGTGTCTGTGCATGTGTGTGCGTGTGTGTGTGTGTGTGTGTGTGTGTGTGTGTGTGTGTGTGTGTGTGTGTGTGTGTGTGCGTGTTTGTGTGTGTGTGTGCATGTATGTCCAGCAGTAGTCTCCAGGACAAGTAATCGATTCCTCATTATGGTTTTAACACACATTGATCAGGGTCAGTCCTTCAAAGATAGGCACACACACACACATACACACGCACGCACGCAGTCATTACAGTAACAAGACATCGATCAGGCAGACCTTCAGGGCCTCAGGGAGTGTCTGTATATCAGAGCCCTGATATTATCATTATTACCTGCATTACCTGTGTGTGTGTGTGTGTGTGTGTGTGTGTGTGTGTGTGTGTGTCTGTGTGTGTGTGTGCGTGCATGTGTGTGTGTGTGTGTGTGTGTGTGTGTGTGTGTGGATTCCTTAAAATTACCACCTTGCGCTAAGAAGGCAACTTAGTCTGACTTCCAGAGGGGTTGAAGGGTCTGGAGTGAGTGCATCCATCTCACATTGTTTAAAGCAAGACTCTCTCAAAATAAACACTGCACAAGCTTTTTCTCTGCTGTTGAATTGGAAGAGCACACAACTGGACTATCAATCACAAAAATGGAAGAAAAGCTAGTGGTTCAGGTTTTTGCTATAGAGAATGCATGGTTTGGCATCTAGTGTGATAACTGCCTTAAAGTTTACCTGGTGAGGAATTTTGATTTATCAAATACAGGTAAATAAACCTCTAACTGTGTTGTACCTCACATCTGGGCTCCAAGGCGTTCTCTGATTACACCATCTATTCCTGACTTGTATCTCCGTAGCTTTCTAACAATACTGTCTCTCAGCTTTGTGCTGGGATGCTTGTCTGGATGCATGATCCTCCTGCTGGTAGAGTGACTGTGATGTTAATTCAAACATGCGGGCAGCAGCTAAATGCCCACAGCTGGTAACTGAACATCCTCTGTCACATCAAATGCTATTCCTCTGGCTTCCGCTCTCTGTCATATAGTCTCTTCAGCTCTCACTCTGCTTTTCTTTTTTTTCTCCTTTTGCCCTGAGGACAGCGTCACATCAAATCATTCTCCTTTTTGCACCTTGTGTCCCCAGGACTTTTGTCTGCCAGCCAGTCAGGTGAGATCAAACATTTCTAAATTTTCACCAAAGTCTAGTTTCATAGTAACAGTTGGTTCAGACACATGTGCAAAGTAATGTTGATATGTTGGGTCATAACTTATAGAGAGAAGAGAAGAGAAGAGAAGAGAAGAGAAGAGAAGAGAAGAGAAGAGAAGAGAAGAGAAGAGAAGAGAAGAGAAGAGAAAAAAAGAAAAGAAAAGAGTAGAGAAGAGAAGAGACACATAGAAACACACTCAGCGTGAAGTTAAATGATTGATTGAGGCAGAGTACAATGACAAGGTCTAAATCATTAGTAAAACTATTAGCGTTGACTGCAGCTTCTCTCTTACATAAATCACTCCTTAACTCACTCGCTGCTTTAAAGCTGCCATACAAATGTGCATCTGCCTGTGTGCTTGTCTGCTTACTGTGCTTACACTGTATATGAGTCTGTTTGAGAAGCCAAACATTTTTGCACCTCTGTGTGTGCATTTGTTAATCTTGTTTATGCAGGCGTACTGTATGGGATGCTGTGTGAGTGTGTGTGTGTGTGTGTGTGGGTGTGTGTGTGTGTGTTTGTCTGGGCTGTGATCTGAGGTAAAAGAGGACTGGGGAGGATGGAGAATGAGGAGAGGCAGACATATAGACAGGGGACTTAAGAGATGGATAGACATAATCTGAAGGATGAAAGAGAAAGGAGATGGATATAGGATGAAGAAAAGTCTATAGATGATGAAGAGAGAAGAATAGATGCATTTTAAAGAGGGGGACTGGTAAAGCAGAAGGAAATGAGAAAATATGAGAGGAAGAGAGCGAGACAGAGAGAAAAAGAAGGGGTGTGTGGCATTTGGCCTACTGCCTGTTTTTTCTCATATGCAATGCTGAATAATTATTTGGCCTATAAAAGACTGGCACACTACAGAGGGAAGAGGAGAAGGAGGAGGAGTAAAGGGAAGGAGAGAATGGGGGGAAATAGATTGAGGGAAAGAGGGGTGAAAGGAGGGAGATGGGATGAGAAGAGAAAGGCATGGAGGGGAAGGTGCAAGAGCAGATGAAAGATGATTGATGGGATCCATTGGACAGCAGTGAGGGGGCAGGAGGGGTGAGGATGAAGGGAGGGGTGAGAGGGAGAGAGCGAGGAGGAAAGAGGAGAGGAGGGAGAGAGAAGAGAAGGGAAGCTGTCAGGATGATTTGAGCCTGCCCTCAACAGACCCTGACGCTGCATTTTTCCCTAAGCAGCTGTGTGTATATGTGTGTGTGTGTGTGTGTGTGTGTGTGTGTGTGTGTGTGTGTATGTGTGTGTGTAAGTGCGCACAAACGCACATTCCTTCCAAACACTCCAAATAGAGATCCTTCTTTCACAGACAGAGCAGTGCAGTGAACTAAGAGGATAATGTGAAGGAAACAACCAACTGCTGTCTTGAAAAGTAACAATATAGAAAAAATTATGATTTTGTAGGAGTTCTTTGACCTTCACTATCTTAGGGCATCACTTTCCGTTGCATCATAAATATTCATATCAGTGTAGAAAGAGTACAAATACAAGTAAATTAAGTGACTTTTCTCTGCAGTATATCTGTGGAAAAAACATAAAACAAAAGGAATACATGTAGGAATACTGTCAAAGATCTGGACTTGTTGCTTTGTAGAGACTTTGGCAGAGGTTACGTTGCTTATTAAACTTCATGTTTACCGTGATGGAGTGAAAACGAAAGTTGAAAATAGCTTCAGAAAGGAGATGTGACATTAAAAGAGAGACTATATAGAGTGAGCACTACAAATATTTCTCTCTGATGTAGTTCTTATTAGAGCTCAAAGAAGCTGAGGCTGAAAGTGACACTAAACTTTTATTTTAAAGAAGAAATGTCTGAAACGATTGCACACCATATTTAAAATTACTTTCATCAACTGTAACTGTAAATGAAGGTGAATGTAGAAAGTGTGTTTGCACACACAAGTACGGTATATACCAGCACTAACACACAGTCTCCTTTCTGTATATAATAGTCCATCGTGTACTTTTGACCTTTTCCATGAAACTCACACAAACCCTATCATATGCTGTTGGAAGCTAACTGAAACCTGTCACCAATGATGGACGGATGTGGCACTGTGGTGCTCCTCATGTGACGAGAAAAGGGAAGTCACACTGAGTCATGATTGGTTATGGCTATACTGATTTAGCAAGGGCACAGGCTTTTTTTTTGTTTATCAGTCTTGCTGTTCGTGTCTCTCACTCCCTCCAGCTGACTCCTTAATTTGTTACTGTATATGAATCTTAATGAAAACATTGCTCTCTCTCTCTCTCTCCATCTCTGACCACCTCTCCATCGATTTTGTCTGCAAAGCCAGTGGAGTGCTCGGCAAAATGTGATGCATTATGGATTACTGATTACCATCTTAAATTGCAATCAGGACCATAATAGATTAGATTGCTTCAACATAGTGGCATAATAAAACAACCCTTCTCTGACCGGGGCAGACATATTCATAACAAAGCTGTTTATGTGAGTGTGTGTGAGTGTGTCTGTGTGTGTGAGATGATGCATGCTTTTGTGAGAGACAGATGCAACTGTATGATGCGTTTTTTTATGCGATAAAGACAGACAGAGAGGAACCGTATTGCCTGCTCACAATGTAGTCTTTGTCCAGAAACACAGAAACCCCCTTGTCCCAATAACATGAGTGTGTATCATCTCCACAAACTGAAGATTAGCAGCAGTTTACTGTTTCCAAATGTTGTTATCTACAAGTTTAAGAAGAGGAACATATATGGCAATATTAAATGAATCTGATGAGGCGAGACAAATGCCAAATATGACTTTTAGAGGCAGAAAGAGGGAGGGACAGGTTGTGCTTCAGAGAAAAGACAACATTTGACAGACACAGTGGCAGACGCTGGTATGTGTGTGTTGTTGCTGACAATCACTGGGTGACTACGCATGTCTGCCCCCCACAGACACACACACACATCCTCTGCCCCCTTCTCCTTGGCCTCTTTGCCCTCTGAACCTAACAGATCAATTACAGCCTTCCCCAGCACACACACACATACACAGACACACACACGACGGGCGTTGGGCGCCTGTAGATTTAAATAGCTCTGCGCTGTAGGACACTTGTAAATAACAGCCTATTAGGCTTGAGATGTTACCACCAACACTGCAAATATCTCACTCTTACTGGCATGGTTTGGACAATTACTATAATTTGTCATTACTGGAAGCACCTGGAAGGAAAACTTACAAAATGCTGAGACACAGAACACTTAGAATATAAGTCAACCACACATAGGCACATGCTGTATGCACCATAATAAATAAATCAGTCTGCTGTTTTTACAGTTCAGTCAGAGTGTGTGTAAGAAACCCAAAGAGAAAGAATGGAAGGAAGAACCTAGGGGAGAAAGAGAAGTAGACAGAAAGGAAGAGAGCATGTAATGCATCAAAGTGATCCAAGGATAAGAACTGTAGAGTAAAACTGAAAAGTGACGAGGACAGGGAGACAGACAGAGAAGTGTGTTTTTCATTTCTACAGTACAGCGTGAAAGTAGAGCAAAATAGCAAAGCACAGCAGGCCTTTTCAACCTTTCAGCCTTTCAACAAACAGCAAGCCGGTGAAATATTGATGCTTCAATTCCAACAAAGAAATGTCTGAATGATTTTGGTACATCTGAGTGGGGAAATTTTCCTATCTATAATTGATATGGCTGAAATGTTAATAACTCAATGGGAAAGAACCGGAACAGAGACATAACGGAAGAAGGGGGGAAAAGTGTAAGTGTGTGTGTTGCTGAATTTGTCTACCCTCTTGAATGTGTCAGTGGGTTTGTATTTTCAGCCCCTTACACACATAAAACCCATAAGACTCCTGAGAGCTAGTGGTCTCTGCTCTCCTGCAGTCCAAGAGAGGTGAGAGAAGGCCAGGAGGCTCATTTAAAGCTCATTAATTTATTGTTATAGAAAAACAGCACTCATATTTTATATGTCTATATGTGTCAGTTCAGGTGACTAATAAATAGCTCTCTTGTCTCATAATCTTTCTATTTATTTTAACAATATTGGCCTTACTGTAATCCAGTTGTTACTTTTTGTAAAACTGCAGCTGTCCCAGCTGCAGCTCCTACTGCGTGATGTGTTTTTTGGAAGAGGTTTTTCATTGCATTTTTCTTTTTTTTTTTTTTTTCTTTTTTACAGTGCTTGGACTGGCCCAGAAACCATTACTGATGCTGGCCCATAATGTTACACTTAAATTACTTGAAAAACTACATTATTCCGTTTTTGTTGTTTTTTGCTGGGGTTTTTTGTTGGTTTTTTTGCACCATGCACATTCTCATCCCAGCTGTTGTCGATTTATCTTTAATTGTAGTGTGCAGTTTTCCTTCATATTTCTATTTAAAGCACCTTGTTTTAAAGAGGTGCTGTACATATCTATGTCATGGTTGTCAAAATGTTTGCTAATTTGTCATTCTTTCTGTACAGTAAGCTTATATGTCCTGTTTGCTTCTTAACCAGTCTCATATCCGTCTGCCAGCATTTTCCCATTATTTCCCAGCATTCCTGTCTGTCTGTCTGTTTGCCTGTCTGTCTGCCTTTATCTATCTGTCCTGTATTTTAATTTCATGCTGCCGAACCGCCCGCATTTCTTACAGTCTCACCATGCAACAAAAGCAAACAGCCAAAAACGATGATGGGACAACAAATCCTCTAATCTGTGTTCTGTATTCTGTATTATTTTGAAGTGTGAAAACCATCCTGGAACAGTAAATGTGTCGTAATTAGACTTTTATAATTAGAGACGAGGGACCAAGGGAGGTCCCAAAGTGATTATTATGGGCTAGCTAAAGCCAGAGAAACAGGAGGAGAGTGGGCAGACTCTTACACAGAGAGAGAGACTGCTGGAGACAGACACTACTACAAGAAAGTTTTCCCTTAGTTGTAAGCCTCTCTAGAAACTTTAAATCTTCACATCTAAATCCCCTCTTTTTCTCCAAACCCTTTTGTTTACCAGATATGCCTTTAAAATCCACCTATTCATCCTTACCTGCAGTCCAGTTTCTCTATCTCAAAGTGCGGATTGAAGTTGAGGACGATGCGTTGCGATGGTTCGGGGGCTGTGATGACCCAGCGGCAGTTCTGATGAGGTGGGTACTCAAGGGGGTAGCCGGGGGTGGTGATGTAGCCGGCATCGCTGGCATCTAAAAAGCCACCGCATGGTTCAGACGCTGGATGGGGAAAGACAAAGGAAGAAGAAATATTAGAGATGAAATAAAGTTAGAGGAAAGTCAAGGGGATGCTGTAACATGATGCTTTGCATGGCCTTTATGCACTTTATAAACTCTTGTGATGAGCTATGGAAATTTTTTTCATGGGATAATACATAGATTCATTGGAATGAGGTCGCTGATAAGTGTTACAAAATGTGATTAAAAATCAACTCAGACAAAAGAAGGGGAGAGATAAGAAGCCAGGGGTTGAGTGAACTATTAGGAAAGGTGAGAAAACAAATTACTACTGAAAGACAAAGAATATTTTATTGCCGGAAAAAAGAAAATGACAGCTGATCAGATAAGCCTTTAACATATATAGTACGTCCCTCACAGCAGCACTATGCAAGTCAAAAATACCATCAGGGTCAATGTTTGCTTATCGTTACTGACCAGAAGGATGTCAACACACCAATACATATTAATTTAATGTATATTTGTTTATTAAGATTTCACACAATATAAAAAACAAGGCAAAAATGAAGATAAGAGTTGTGTTTGCAAAGACAGGATATGCTAAAACAAAGAAGTGTGTGTACATGTGTCTGTGGATGTGGTGTCAAAGGTCAACGTAGCATCATGATGTACAAAGACTCCATTCTGACCCGGCACAACTAACACACGCACACACACACACACACACACACACACACACACACACACACACACACACACGTGCAGTGAATGAGCGCTGCAGATGCCACAGTTACTGTCACAGAGCGGATCCACTTGTCAGCAGTCATACGTCTGTTTTGTGTTATAAACAATACCACTCATTCACTGCCGCAGATGTACTCTGACATAGACGAGTAACTCATATATATCTGTGACACCCAACGGCATAACACGTCTGTTACACACAACTCTGCTGTGTTAGATCTATGGCATCTATTGTGCACCATACTGTCTGCCCTGTTTGATGGACTGTCCAGGCTATCTGTGAGCTGAACTTCTTCATTGTTTAGGATCCGGAAAAGTTAAAGTTAAACATCCAAGTGGATATACTATGAGTGTGATCTTTGTTAAGTCCAAGCCTTTCCAAGCCACAGTCTGCTAGTAGAGACTCAAGAACAAAGGCTGTTATTTTCTCTGTGTACCACCTCTAACTCTAACTAACACTCCACCAATCTAATATCCAGTAATTAAACTTTCAACATGACTTATTGCTTATTTTAGCATTTATCTTGTTTGTCTTTTGTGTGTTTTTGTGTTGCAAGAGAACATTGAAAACTTCTGATTGTAAAACAAACAAAGAGCTATTTGTTTAGGACACAAATGAATTAACACAGTTCAAGTGGACCAAAGCAAATTAATTTTGAGTACATATTTTGGGCAACATGATGGACATATTTGGACAGTGAGCAGCCCCTT